>NW_001845866.1:0-1882 GCF_000001215.4 Drosophila melanogaster | reverse complement strand
TCCAGCTTCCAGAGGGACCTCGCAGTGGAACGACTGTTTCTGCCGGTGGCTGTATGCTTTTGTGTGCTTTCCACAAAGGGTTCCTTTTGCTGGTGGGCGATAGTTGTTTGATATATAGAAGCTGGGCGTTGGCTTCCTCAAGCTTATGTGCCCAGGTTAGTTAACGTGTTGCTATTTTTAGATGTTCTTTAGCCGTTGGGGATCTATGATTCTGCCATTCTCTTCTTAGTCTTCGTTTTTCAAATACTAGCTGTTCGATTTCACGATTTGTCTTGCTATGATTTGTCATTTTGTGTGTGTCTGGAGGTGTAGAGGCCTTGGCTGCAGCAACAAGTGTTTCCTCTATCGATTTGACCAGGTGATCAACATCCTCGTCGGTGAGTACTCTTTGGGTTGGTTCCATGTGAGTACAAACATATTTCGCGTACCTTGTCCAGTTGGTCCTGTTGCCTGTCAGCCTGTAGGGTCGCTCAGTTATATGTGGTCGGTGCCAGAGAGTAAGTAGAACTGGAGAGTGATCAGATGATAGTTCTGCAAGTGACTCTTTTTTTTTTTTTTTTTAAATTTTTATTATTTATTGAATCTTCCCTTTGTGTTAAGAGACTAACAATAAGTGTTCAAATCTTAATCTAACTTAATTAACTTTCACTTAGTGATAGTTTTTTTTTTTCATTAATGCCCTAATAAGTTTATTGCTGGGCTGGGAGGTCGTTGCGGTGCAGCCGGCTTTGACTGCATACTCGGATTAGTTTTCTTGCGAGGGGATTTGTATGGCTATTACTTCGATTACTAATTTGATTTTTAGGTCTCTGTGTATGTTTTCGTTCCGAAGGTACCACGGCGCTCCAGTGATAATTCTCAGAATTCTTGACTGTGCTCGCTGAATAATGTCTATGTTACTTCTGGATGCGTTGCCCCACAGCTCGGAGCCATAAGTCCAGATAGGTTTTAAGACGGAGTTGTATAGAAGAGCTTTGAACTCCAGACTAAGTGGAGAGCGAGCATTTATGAGCCAGTGGAGGTTCCTTGCTTTAAGTTTAAGATGTTTCGATTTGGCTTCTATATGTTTGCGCCAAGTGAGCCGCCTGTCCAGATGAACACCCAGATATGTTACCTCGTCGGCTTGTGGAATGCATATGTTATTCAAGACCAGTGGTGGGCATGTTTGTTTGTTTAAGGTAAAGGTAACCTGCTTGCATTTTTGAACATTTATTGAAATTCTCCAGTCGGCAAGCCATCGTTCTACAGATGTTAAGTGTCGGGATAGGAGTGCCGTGGCTTTTATTGGGCATTTGGAGCGACTGAGTATCGCGGTATCATCAGCGAACGTGGAGGTTGTTAGATTGTAGTCTATGGGGAAATCCGCCGTAAACAGGGTGTATAAGATTGGACCCAGTACACTGCCTTGCGGCACTCCAGCTTCGATTGCGCAATCGCGTGAAGTGCTTGTATCGCATCTTATTGCAAACACTCTGTTATATAGGTATGACTTCAGTAGCTTATGTGTGTTTTGGGGCAACAGCTTGATTATTTTAAACAAAAGTCCATCGAGCCACACTCTGTCAAATGCCTGCGCGACGTCTAGAAAAATGGCTGTGCAGTATTCTCGATGTTCAAAAGCAGTACGAATTTCTGACGTGATTCGGTTGACCTGTTCGATGGTTCCATGTTTTTCTCTAAAGCCAAATTGATGTGTTGGAAGTGTGTTGTTTATTCTAAGATGAGGGCTAATCCGAAGGAGTAGCATTTTTTCAAACAGCTTTGAAAGACATGTTAGTAAGCTTATCGGTCTATATGATGATGGCTGCGTTTTATCTTTTCCTGGCTTTGGAATCATTACTATGGTCGACTTTTTCCATTTTTGAGGGAAGATCCAAGCTGG
>NW_001846184.1:0-1374 GCF_000001215.4 Drosophila melanogaster | reverse complement strand
CAAACATAATAATACCGAATTGAAATGTCTAATTGATACAGGATCTACGATAAATATGTCACGCGAAATATTTTTAAAACACCAACACAAGAAACCAATTACCTAATCCACACCAGTAATGGCCCGTTAATAATTAATGAACTTACGCACATACCACCTAACAACTACTTCCCTATTGCCCAAGAAATCTTGATCCACCAGTTCTCAGATCATTATGACATGCTGATTAGACGCAAATTGTTGTCCGAAGCCAAAGCAATAATCGACTATAAAAAGAAAACTGCCACTCTATTTAACAAAATATACAAGATAAAAGACGGTAACAACATTACCGAACAGAACCATATTCAAATGGACCCTTATTTCCACCAGACCCCAGATCCAGAATATTTTCAGCCTTATCCCTATCAATCGAACTATACCCCAGAATTAATTCCATGTCCCCTTGAACAGAACTATGACAATTCAGAAACGACAGAAGAGGAGAGACCAACAACAAATGACAACGAACCAGACGACCCCGAACAAGCAGAAAATTTTCGGCTAGTAGCCCCGGATCAAGCCAATATATAACGATCAAACATAATAATACCGAATTGAAATGTCTAATTGATACAGGATCTACGATAAATATGCTCACGCGAAATATTTTTAAAACACCAACACAAGAAACCAATTACCTAATCCACACCAGTAATGGCCCGTTAATAATTAATGAACTTACGCACATACCACCTAACAACTACTTCCCTATTGCCCAAGAAATCTTGATCCACCAGTTCTCAGATCATTATGACATGCTGATTAGACGCAAATTGTTGTCCGAAGCCAAAGCAATAATCGACTATAAAAAGAAAACTGCCACTCTATTTAACAAAATATACAAGATAAAAGACGGTAACAACATTACCGAACAGAACCATATTCAAATGGACCCTTCATTTCCACCAGACCCCACTTACTTAGAAACCTCCACACTTCAGGAGAACTTGTTCCGATTAGAACATTTTTTTGTTTAAAATAATCAAGCTGTTGCCCCAAAACACACATAAGCTACTGAAGTCATACCTATATAACAGAGTGTTTGCAATAAGATGCGATACAAGCACTTCACGCGATTGCGCAATCGAAGCTGGAGTGCCGCAAGGCAGTGTACTGGGTCCAATCTTATACACCCTGTATACGGCGGATTTCCCCATAGACTACAATCTAACAACCTCCACGTTCGCTGATGATACCGCGATACTCAGTCGCTCCAAATGCCCAATAAAAGCCACGGCACTCCTATCCCGACACTTAACATCTGTAGAACGATGGCTTGCCGACTGGAGAATTTCAATAAATGTTCAAAAATGCAAGCAGGTTACCTTTACC
>NW_001844963.1:10239-12632 GCF_000001215.4 Drosophila melanogaster | reverse complement strand
AATTTTACATTTTGATGGAGTGCCGAGTATTATCTATCCTCATACACACTGCTAATAAATACTTGATCCTAATAAAGTGGCGAAAGCAGCCAATTGAATTATAAAAAAAAAGAGAAAAAAAGGAAAAGAATAATCGAGTCGAATTTACTCGCGGCCCACTCTCAAACAGAAAAAAAAGATTTTCTCTTTAATAATTCTGTATAACAAAAAAAAAACAAAAAAAAAATATCTCATGAAACAAGTTTAGAAAGAAAACTCACACAAAATATAAAAGATTTAGATAAATGCTTTGTTCATTTTCTTAAATATCTTTAGTAGCTAGTAACTTCAACTCTTTAATCATAACATTCTTACGGCATACGCCCTTATTTTCTGAACTCGCAATCGAGGAAAACCTTGTTCTAGATTATCTCAGCTTTCTTTAGATTGTATTCGCATAATAACTTGCTTCCTTTAGTATGTACTTATTTTTAGCTATTAACATTATTATTAATTTTTTATTAATATTAATTAATTAATATTAATTTTTAAGCAACATTGAATACCGAAAAATATGAATTTCTAAAAACCTAAAAACTGACTCGGATGATGTTTCTCCGGACGTAGGGTGCAGAAAGGAACCACTAGAGCCAGCTCTTAAGGAAAGTGGTCTTAGGTAGGGGCAATACGCAAACACGATTCCACCTGTGTTTCGCCGGCGACAAAATTCTCCAACCTCTTCTCCTGTGCTAGAACTGCCCTTTTCCGAAGATATTAATTTGCTTCCTCCGATTTCGTGTACTAGCTCCTTCATTTTGTTGTTGTTGTAAGCACGCTCAATTTCTTGATCTTATTCTTATTATATTATTGGATGTAGCGAAAAGATATCTGTACAAGCAAGACCACCACAGCCAACGCCATGAGCTAGAGCCTGCCTTCTAAAGCGTGCACCCGCAAGTACAGGTACTCTAGTATTTCATCACTTCAATTCGTTACACGTTACAATAATTGCCAGAGTCAACGGATTGGACCTTGGAAGAATTTAGGGTGCGACCATCAAAGTCCAATACCTATTCCGGAGGCGACCGCCTACTCTAAGAAGTCCAAATAGACCCAGGAACGGCGAGAGCGAGGATATGGGACTAGACGAGGAAACTCTTCCCAGCGTTTTTAGGGACTGCAGGTCCTCCCATAACTGCGCGAGTTAACATACCCCCTCTCTCGGTCTACCCAGTAATGCAACTGAGAGCCGAGCGAAAGTTCAACTGAAGATCGCCAATACGAACTCTGACGAAGATATTTGGGAGATACATACATTATACATTTTTGTAATAAAGAATTCATTATCATTCTCATTTCACACCTCAAACTACTCAGTCGTTTTTTTGGAAGCTTTCCTCCCTCGGCCACGGGATTGTAACTGGCGCAGCCGGTCAACGGACAAGGGATTAACAATGCCCACTACGCTTATCGTTCTAATTCTAAAGAGATATTGAACATGTGACATTAGTGAGTGGTGAAATAGAAAGGAATTGGATAAATCGTATTGAAACATAATAACGTGCAAGTGCAAGTAAAACAAACGAAACAAACGAAATCAAGTTCAATTTGCTTCACAGGCGACCGTATATGTGTACATCAAACGCTAATAAGGCACCGGGATCGCTTGTGCGGGACAATTTACAACAATTAATGAGTGATGACCGTATATGTGTACATCAATCGCTGATAAGGCACCGGTATCGTTTTCACTTATCCATTCACATACATCCATACATACATACATTTACATCATCCATACACCCTAACTCATAAAAATGGTAAATTAATCAACAAAAAAAAAAAAAAAAAAATTAAAAGATGAAAATTTTTTTCTGACATGTTAAACTACTGTGTATGGTTACCATTTGTGTGTCGGAGAGCGCTTGGTGTGTGCGAGAGTATTGGTTGCTCTTTGGTTACTTCATAAGAATGGTACTTCATCACTATGGTAATATTACATCAGCCTATATTCGCACTGCGAACGGTTGTTGTGTCTCTATAGTTCTGAGAACAACCGTTTGGCGCGGCGACAGAGCGACGTCGCTGCCGCTGAGTGTTGGTCGTTGTGCACAACAGAAAAGAGAATGGTAAAGAACGAGATTAGTCCAATATAAGACTACGTTGTGACCAGAACTCGCTCCGCAAAGAATAAATTTTGGACATCGATCGCCTCCGAGACAACGGGACCTCCTACACAAGTGTTTTTTTTTTTTTTTTAAATAAATAAATATAATAATAAATAAATAAATGTAAGTTGTGTGATTAACGACCGAATATGTGCACATCAATCGCTGATAAGGCACCCGGGATCGTTTTCACTTAAAAATTTAAATGAACACAAATTTTTTTTTAACAAATACAGAACTCGCTGC
>NW_001844963.1:0-1275 GCF_000001215.4 Drosophila melanogaster | reverse complement strand
GAAACGATTCTGCCGAGCCGCCATTCGTTCGGTGGTAGATTGTCCTCCTTGACAACTACCATATCGTCGGCTTGGAGGTTCCTGGTCGGAAATTGCCATTTGTTTCGTTTATGGAGTTCTTTAAGATACTCCTCTTTCCACCGTACACTAAACTGCTGATGTTGTGCCTTGAGGTGTTGCCATCGATTTATTATCGACTTGGCTTCGCCCTTTATCTCGGGTTCCGCCGTGGAAAGCAACGGCCCTCCAATAAGGAAATGGCCTGGTGTGAGGGCCAGCAAATCTGAGGGATCTTCGGATATAGGGGAGAGGGGTCTAGAGTTGAGGCAAGCCTCAATCTTAGCGAAAAGCGTCGCCAGCTCCTCAAATGTATATTTGCGGACTGACGTCGATTTAAGGAACAGGGTTTTGAAGCTTTTCACCCCTGCTTCCCACAAACCCCCCATATGTGGAGCCCCTCTATCTGACGGGAAATCGCCCATCAGCTGTGTTTGGAGTCTCTTCTTGTAAATCGTGCAAATCTCACACGGATTGACCACAGCCTTCACCAGATTCTTGACTTTAGGAATCCAATACTTCGATCGGATCAGGCGTACGATCAATTGACTACCGCCATGAAGAGTAATCTGGTGAGTAAATTGGACGATGAGGCGCGACAGTCTACAGTCATAGGGGAGAATAATCGGATGGCGTTCATCATATTGCAGGGTTTTGGAGGCAGTGAGAGTGCTGGCCATAGCTCTCGGGGCCCTTGCAGCCACTCTGGTCCGTGCCACCAGAGATGGTTTTCTGCCAATTCATGTAGGGATACGCCTCGACTGGCTAGATCGGCGGAGTTTTGTTCTGAGCGAACGTGTGCCCAACAGTCGACTGGCGTCGCCTGCGTGATCTTGGCAACTCTGTTGGCCACAAATGTGGTCCAGTTGCACGCAGGCTTTCGTAGCCAGGCTAAGACGATTGTGGAATCTGTCCAGCAGCGGATATCTGAACTGGCGGAGGGCATGTGCGGAAGGATTGCTGTCACCATTTCGGTTAACAGCACGGCACCACAGAGCTCTAGCCGAGGAAGGGAGACGGTTTTTACCGGGGCCACTCGTGTTTTGGCTGTAAGCAGGCGAGTCAGGATCTTTTGCACCATCTCGACGCGGATGTATATAGCCGCTCCATAGGCTCTCTGAGACGCGTCACAGAAACCGTGGTGCTCTATGATTACCTCAGGCTGGTACCAGATCCATCTCGGAACGCGGATCTGGTTGAGGTCGGAATACTCGTCTA
>NW_001845400.1:0-2881 GCF_000001215.4 Drosophila melanogaster | reverse complement strand
TTAAGTGGAATGGGAGGTTGCCAATAATATATCCCTCGCCGTTGTCTCCCAGTGTAGGTAGCCGGTTGGCTGTTGCTGGTTGTCCAGTGGGGGGCCGGTTGGCCGTCCTGTTTCTATGATGAAATAGGATGATTACGTTGGAAGGAGACTGTCCTTCAATACTGCTGGCCTAGAGACTCAGCCGGTATATTTTGTAATCAAAAGTTTTAACGGCTAAGTGCCGGAGTTCCGTTATATGAGCTTGTGCTCTTTATTAATTGAATATAAAATCAGAACTGAACTTAAGAACTAACAAAAGCTCATGCATGACCGGATGACCGTGGCAAGACCGCTGACCATGCACATTTTGCTGAAGTCATACGATCGCTGCTAGCCAATGGGACAAAGCTACGGCCCATAAGGGCGCAATATGTTGGCTCAGCTCTCGGGCCAATTAGGGTGGACCATACATGAGTGGAGAAATAATTATAATATTAAATGCTTAATATTAATAAATTATGGGGAATAAAATGATTAATATTAATAGGAGGAATAAAAATAGGCCTGCTGATGCTAACCTGGGAGTTCGTTGTTAACTTGTACAAGCGAGAACGTCATCAAGCTTCGCGCCGCTACTCTGGCGCGACATCAGCTCTTGGTGGCAGCCAATGTACAGTGATGCGTCGACGTAGAAGGGTTATACAAGCGGCGCAATACAAACACATACATGCTTACTTGATTTTGACGAAGGAAACTGTACCACTGGGCAAATATTTTAGTTTTATTTTTTATTTATTACTAGTATTTTTTTTTTTCTATCTATCGATCGATGTTTACAATCACTTTTTGCGCAGCGAGTTCTGGTCACAAAGAAGTCTAATATTCGACTGATCTAGTTCTTTACCATTCTTTTTTCTTTTGTGCACAACAACCAACACTTAGCGGCAGAGACGCCGCTCTGTCGCCGCGCCAAACGGTTCTTCTCAGAACTATAGAGACACAAGAACCGTTCGCAGTGGATATATAGGCTGATGTAATATTACCATAGTGATGAAATAACCATTCTTATGAAGTAACCAAAGAGCATACCAATACTTTCCCAAATATGCACACCAAGCGCTCTTCGACACACGCAAACGGTTTTTTGTTTTTGATTAATTTACCATTTTTATGAGTTAGGGTGTATGGATGATGCCCGTGCCCTATCAGCGATTGATGTACATGTCGTGGCGAAAATAATGAGTATGCGTGTAGTCGCTGTTTACTTCTTCTCCATGTTCCCTTTGCTATTATGCGTGTTCCTATTTATGAACACGTGTCGAAAATAATGAATGCGTGTAGTCGCCGTTTACTTCTTCTCCATGTTCCCTTTGCTATTATGCGTGTTCCTATTTATTGTCAATGTGTGAGGATGAATAGATGAATTATCTATGAACGAGATTTTGCAAAAACGAGAGCGATAGAGCTGTTGCTGAACGTGGCCACTTGCGCTGCTTGGTTAGAAAGGGAAAACTATATAATGAAAAGGGAATGCCAAAAATTGAGAAGAGACAAAGCAGGCTGCACGAAACTGGAGTGAGGGCATTAATCGTGGAGAAGCCAAGGCAGACGCAAGTGGACTCGTTGACTGCGCACAGCTGCATAAAATTAAATAGTAAAAAGAAATTTGAACGACGCTGATATGGACGGACGGACGGACGGCGAGGCCTCTGATATTCTTAACCCGACATCAGAAGTGGGATCTGTGCCACACCCTGCATTTTCTGAGGATCAGTGGCGTGCAGTAGTGGAAATGCAAAATCGGAATTTGGCTGAACTTGTAAAAATCATGCAAGTGACGCCGGCACGTGAGCAGCAACCTAGTTATGATGTTAAGCTACCCAAATTTAACCCTGATGCTGCATGCGTAGAGGCAGCAAAGTGGTGTTCAACAACCGATATAATTCTAACTGAGCACCCCCTTAAAGGAAGTAAATTGATCATGGCACTAAGTAACTGCATGGAGGGAACTGCATCTCAGTGGCTAACACAAATCTCGTACCAGGGTATGACTTGGCAAGAGTTCCAGGAATTATTTCTGCAGCGCTTTGAAACCGAAGAGACGCCGGCCGCTACGTTTTTAAATTTACTCAACAGCCGCCCGACTGCCGCCGAATGTTACGCGGTGTATGCGAGTCGGCTGGTGACGACGCTGACTACAAAGTGGCGGAATATGGAAATAGAAGAAATTGCCGTTACAACTGTTCTTGCGCATATGGCAAACATTGACAGTCGTCTGCAGCGCGTCCTCTTCACATCCAATGTGCGTACCAGAAGTAAGCTACAGGCGGAGTTAAAAGCGTTTACGTTCGACAAGAAGCGACATGCTCGAGATGACAACCTTGGACCTGACCAGAAGAACCGTAAGGCATCGCCAGTTGTATGCCACTTCTGTTCAAAGCCGGGACATCGAATTGCTGAATGCCGAAGTAAAATGCGACAAGATAGACAGGCGAAACCGCAGCGTGAAAAATCAAATGTTACGTGCTATCGGTGAGGCCAACCGGGACATTTCTCCAACCAGTGCCCGAAAAACGGAAGTGCAGCCAAACAAGATGTGACTCAACAGAAGACTGTTAACCAATGTTGTGTGACTGAGCCAAAGGGAAGCTTGCATCAACGAGGTGAGATCTATCCAATTTGTTTCGATTCCGGTGCAGAGTGCTCCCTTATTAAAGACGACATTAGCAGTAAGTTATCTGGTAAACGGTACAAACAATACTGTAATAATAAAAGGCATTGGTGGTGGCAGTGTGTGCAGTACATTGCAAATCTTGAGTGAAGTCACTATAAACGAAAATATTATGGAAATATTATTTCATGTAGTCCCGAACGAACAAATGAGGAATGATATTCTGATAGG
>NW_001845048.1:1485-6860 GCF_000001215.4 Drosophila melanogaster | reverse complement strand
TATGGTTTGTGTCGAAGACTTAAAAGGTTTGACCAGCGGGCCCACTTACATGTTCTGTATGATGTGGGCGGGTGGGTATTTCCCGCTAGTTGGGCGCCAATTAACTAAAGATAGATCGCACCGTCTTGCGATATTGTCGTCGTCAGGATTCCTCCAGAGGTGAAGGGCTTCCTTCGCTGGCTGCTCCGTGGAGTCCGGGGAGCAGAAGTGTATTTTTTACGTTGAGAGGAACTTTCCTCTTTTAACTGCCAGCCTTGTGGTCTGGCAGAGTAAGTAATAAGAATGTATTTTACGACGCTTAGTCGGAGTTGATGAGCTGCCGCTCTTTATTCTGATAAATGCAAATTCAAACTGAACTTAAGGCTAACAAAATATGAAACTCATAGCGGCCACTCCAACGGGTAGTGTTTGCCAGCTATGCACGGGCTTCCGGCCAGACGCTGTGTCAGCAATTTGGCCGGAGCGAGTCTTCGGACGATCGGTCGTAGCCGTCGCCCGGTTAACTTAGTTAACTGGTACATCATTGCAAAGTTATCTATATTTTGGTCAAAGTACCTCTCATTGTCTTGTACAATTTTGGAAAATGATACAGAGTATTATTATTTTTTCAATGCAATGCTGATATATTATCGAATCGAACTCTATTAGCAACATAACATCATCATCTGATGCGCAATTCGACTCATTTTCTCATTTTCTGAGAAGATTATTACGTCATTGACGGAGACATAGCAAGACATGGCGATTTGCTCTCTGAGACTGTCATCAATGGCTCTCCGAAAGATGCTGGCAGCATTTCTCAAGCCAAAGGGAAGCCTCTTAAATTCGTACTTCCCTCCGCTTATGGAGAAGGGAGTTGGAAGAATGAAGAAGTGATACCCGGACTTGAGGTCCAGTGACGTAAAGAATTTGGCCTTGACCAAGTTGCCCAGTGTCATGGAGATATCTGGCATCGGGTATTTGTCCGGGATAGTCCTTTCGTTTAGCTTACGAAAGTCTATGACCAATCGTCTATTTTGATTGCCGGCCTCGTCTGTTCCTTTTTTATCACCCACCCATATTGGGTTATTATACCATTTTTAAGGAGGTCTTGGATCTCGTTGTTGACGAAATTTGCTGCTCCCATGGGGTATGGATATAATTTGGCGTAAATGGGCTCTTCGCTAGTCATTCTATATTCTATATTATACGGTAGGGCCTCATTGGGATCTGCGAAGGCGTTTTTGACGTCCGCGCTAAGTTGACGTCAGTGCATTTATGAAATGAAATCTTTTCAACCTCTTTACCCCATTTGAGTTGGGCGGAAGCGAGACAAAGTGATGCTCCGGCCTGTGTTAACAGATCAGCACCGGTTATCCCGTCGAATATTGTAAAATCTGGTAGAATGAAAAAAGTCGCTTTCAAATTAAAAATCGAGACGAAGCATTTTTTTGTAACAGTGGTGGCGCCATGAATTGAGTGAATTTCGAAAGGAGAGTCAACCGGGCGGATACCCTTAAGCTCTTTCCGAGGTCGGATGAAATTTTTTTCGATTCCGCTTTGGAGGCGGCTGCGGCATATGCTCCTGTCTTTTCTTCCGCGTTCTGCGAAATGAAGTTAATTTTTTGCTGTTTCTTCACGGCGCCTGTGCGCTCAGAGGTGGCTGTTCTTCTATTCTGGTAGATATTTGCGTGGGTCGGCTGCAGAAATTTAGAAAATGATGGATCCACCTCTCTGGTGTGCCGTTGTTTTTGTAATTTTTGACATTTTGCGGGTCGGCGTGAACCTGTGCCTTATGCTGCCTATTGAAAAACGGATTTTTTGTATTATTAGGTTGTGGGTCATGGTGGTCGTACTTGACAAGTTGACGAACCTGCGCTTTGGCGGTAGGTTTGCGATCTTTGTCTTTCTCTACCTTTTCTACCTCTCGTGGTTAGATTCCACTTCTTGCGCTAAAGCCAGAGCTGACGGCATGTCTTTCGGCTTTGCCGCGAAAAGCACGTCAGTGAGGTTGCGTTTAAGTCCCGAGATGGAAATACGCAAGGCGTCCTCTCGGAATATTCCGTGAATCCCCCTGCAATGGCGATAGATCCAGAACAGCTCAAAGCTGTAATACAGGCAATTATGGCAAATACTTTACCTCAGACGTGTCCTTCGTAATTAGAACCTTCGAACCCAAGGTGAATCGAATGGAAACATAAAATGAAAAGCGAACGTACGCGCTGTTATAAAAAATAAATATATGCCAATTATAAAAAAAAAAAATTTTTTCACTGTAACATTGGCGTTGATTAACAATGTATTTTTTTAACGCTTCTGTGAGCGGTTTGTGGTACATAAAAATATTAACAGACTTAAAATGCGTTTAGCATTGGTTCCCACTCACATGATTTTTTTCGGTGTGTGTGATATTTCGTCACTTATTCCCTTCACTTTTCCCACGCCGCTGTCTTTGGCTTTGCCGCAAATTTAGAAGTTGTGTGGGCGGTGTTGGTGATGGTGGTGGTGGTACCACTAGTTGAGCGCCAATTATTTAAAGATTGAACGCACCGTTTTGCGATGCTGTCGTCGTCAGGATTCCTCCAGAGGTGAAGGGCTTCCTTCGCTGGCTGCTCCGGGGAGTCCGGGGAGTCCGGGGAGCAGAAGATTATTATTTACGTAGAGAGGAACACTTCTCTTTTAACTGTCAACCTTGTGGTCTGGCAGAGTAAGTAATAAAAATATGTTTTACGACGCTTAGTCGGAGTTGACGAGCTGCCGCTCTTTATTCTGGTAAATGCAAATTCAAACTGAAACTTAAAATGATTCTTATAGATAACAAAGACTCACAGCGGCCACGCAAATATGCTGTGCTTGCCGGCTGCGCACGGGTTTCCGCCCAATGCTGGGTCAGCACATTGTTATTATGTTTCATACTCTGAGCCAACTGATCTAGTTCGTTGGCTTGTGTTAACTTGTATGTATGCGAGCGCGAAATTTCATCATTTATCTGGGATGTCGATAGATATTGGGGAATAAAATGAGAAGAAATTTAAAATTGTTTAAAAGTGTGGGCCTGACACTTTTTGGGCGTTTTATAGGTAGAAGGAGGTGCGTGGCCACGTTGTTTTTGGTATACCAATAAAAATTGGAAAGACATACAATAAATCGAAAAAAATCTAAACATTTTTCGAAAGTATGGGCAGTTTTGGGCGATTTGTGGCCGTGACAGCATGGGTCAACGCGTATAACAATTTCGAAGCAATTTTCGACGTATATCAATCATTCGACTGCTTCTTTTTCAAAGGTCTCAATCATACAGTCGCGTTTTCCGAGTTCTTATTCGTCGTGATGTTGATTGTTCCGAATTGTTATTATTATTATATATATTATATTATTATATATATAATATATTTTTTTATATATTATATTATTGTATATATTATATTATTATATATATTATATTATTATACATATTATATTATTATATATATTATATTATTATTATTATATTATTCGAATAGTCCGTTAATATTCTCTGTTTCACGCAGATTCACTTGAAACTACATACCTTTTATATGAAATCATTGTCGATTCTGACTATAACTTTATCCTTTCATCTGTAATCTTGACTCTCTTAGGTTATTTGGTTATGCAGCCCGCAGCTCATCATAAATTTGAGTTATTTTATTTTATCAATCTTGAAAACTTGAAACTTGTGAAGCTTGCTCATTTGCACAAGTGTTGATCACACCGGTACTGCTCTGATGCACTTTAATTCTTAATCGGTTCGGTACGGGCACTGCCGCCGTTCTTTTTATACATTACAGTCCCGTGTGGCAAAATATATTGAAATTATACTGAAATATTAATTGGAACATTAACTTTACCGTATTTATAAATGGCCACACCACTTCTCCAAGTCAATAAAAAAGTTCATTGCCTCAACATTTGGTGACCTCGACGTGATCGGTAACATTTCTTTATGCGTGCATTTTACATTGCCCGGTTTAAAATTCCGTGCTTGAAATTAAAAAAAAAAAGGATGTCAAACAAGGACACAGGCAGTTCGCCAGCTGACAGAATAATATTTTTAAAACGCAATGAAAATTCCATGTTTGTCGACGCTAATAAAATTCCTGCAGGTTTAACTACCGAATCGGTCACTTGCCCTAATGATGATGGCCTGCATTTAAAGATGGATTTAGTAAAACAAACAGAGGCTTCGTTCAACTTAGTTCATGATTCGAATTGCGTGACCAATTGAAATGCGGTATGTTGTACAAGCGGAGCTCAGTGGACGCAAAGTGCGAGAGATTGCTTGTTCAACTATGCGTCAAGATCCAGGAACTGAGTGGCCTTCTGGTTTTCTATTTCGACGACATATTTTATGTCGATGTTTTCCACTGTCAGCGATTAAAACCCTATACTGGCTGGCATGGAGAAACTTCAACACCTCAGGTCTTGCCTAAGAGGTCCCGCTTTGGATGCCGTTGGTGCTTTAGGGGTTACTGATGCAAATTACTCGGCTGTCCTGGAGTAGTGCAGTCAATTTGTTAAGTTTTTCGAGACAAGATGCCATAAATTTGAAAACATCGAACGTACCAATGTTGCACTTCGAATCATGCCACAGGTTGTAAAACCTAGGAAAGCCATCCACAACTCTAGAAATTCATTTGTCGCCGCTACCCCTGTCGCTTGCTGGCCTGTCTGCAATGCTGTAGACCACATAATTTTGAATTGCCCACAATTCAGAAAACTGTCGCCTCAAGATCGCTTACAGGAGGCAAAAAGGTTGGGGATCAGCACACACTTTGCAATTGTCCAAGTCTGCAGCTACAGTTTCTGGGATTTGTGAAGCCAGATTTAGACCAGATGAATGTATGGTAAATATTAATCTCAAATCTCAAACTTCAAAATTCGTTGCCAACAACGCAGCTTTGGTAGCTCCTACTATCACGTACAGCCGCCCAACCTAACTGTAAATTCTGAAGACTGGAAAATACCAGCTATTCTTCGCTTGGCCGCTCCCCAATTCTTCATTACCAAAAAAATTGATTTTCTGATAGGCGCTAGTCTTTTCTTTCATCTGCTGTGTGTAGGCCATATAAATCGTTTTGGATGGATTGTAACTGGTGGTGGATCCAACAAGGCTTGATCATTGACTGTTAAATCAACTGCGCCACAAATGCCTGATGAATGCATCCGTCTGAAGGAACTGGTGCGCTAATGTTGGGAGACAGAAACCATTGCTGAATCCGTCTCTAAGCGCACAAAGGAAGAACTCGACTGCGAGGCCCACTTCAAGTCTGCATTTTCTAGTCTACCATCTGGAGAATATACTCCAAGCGAGCAATTGTAGACAGGACAGAGCGCTTGCAGGATTTTAGAACTGCTTTCATTGGCGATGTGGAGAA
>NW_001845048.1:0-1202 GCF_000001215.4 Drosophila melanogaster | reverse complement strand
GCTTTGTTCCGTAGGTGACGGTATCAAGCTTAAATACTTGACCAGAGTCATGTCTCGCTCCAAAGGCTCCCCCTGAGCTAAGAAAGAAAGCCCTCATCACTTTCAAGACCCCTGCCGACATCGACATCCCAACCAGTTGTAAATTTGTCAACTCCTGGGAAAAATTTAAGCATGTTTCTTCAAATTTTCTTATCGTATCAGGCACCCTGGCCTGACTGTTAATCATCTCACCGGAGGCTGAAACTCATCATTCGCTCCATTCAGATGGCACACCTTACCAAGGACTATAATGCCGTGCTCAACAGTCGCCAAGTAAAATCATCGAGCTCAATTGCATCCCTCGCACCCATCATTGACAACTCTGGACTCATGAGAGCTGGTGGCAGACTTAAGCACTCATCGTTGGACTAAGACGCACAGCGTCTATTAATATTGCCACGTCAGCAATACAATACCAAAGACACTAGAATAACAAGATGCAGCCACTTTTTTGGTGACGGCCAAAATTACTCTCTTTCGGCTCACTCCCGCTGAGAGCGTAAGGTTTGATCTAAACCTGAAATCTAAAAATATAATTTGCTTGCTTGTGTGAGTAAAAACAAGAGACGAGAACTCGTATAAGTGTGCGTGTTGTGCTAGAAGACGATTTTCGGGCCGAAATCAATTCTGATCGAAGAAACGAATTTACATGGTACATATTAGGGTAGTTTTTGCCAATTTCCTAGCAATATGATAAAATAAAAAAATTTTTAAAAATTCGCGCCCTGACTATTATAATTTTAAAGCTTTTTAAATTTGTTTGTTAAAATCGCCGCTCGAATTAGCTACCGTTTACACATTTATATTTATGTTTAATTCTAATTTGTCTCTCATCTGACAATTTTTTAAAAGCGAAATATTTTTTTTGAAACACTTTTAATGTTAATGTTACATCATATTAAGTCAAATGATTTAATAAATATACTAAGTAATTAAATATGCAATTAAATTAAATTGCAAAAGTAATATCAAAGACAATAGAATTATTCTAGTGTCTTTGCTTTGTTCATATCTTGAGGCACGAAGTGCGGACACAAGCACTCAACAATCATTGCCTTATTAATTTTACACACGCCGCAAGCTGAATACTCTAATGACAAATATTCTTATATAAAGTCATTTTTGAAATTTATTTTTGGGATAATATGTACATAGATTTGGCT
>NW_001846462.1:0-1219 GCF_000001215.4 Drosophila melanogaster | reverse complement strand
TGTTCCGGGTTGGGTGTGATTTTTAAAGGCATTTTGGTGTTTCTATGTTCTGTTTTGGCCAAATTGCATATGTTGCATTCGTTTATTATATTCTGAATTAATAGTTGGCTATTTGGAAAGAAGTGATTTTCTTTAAATAATTTTGTCATTTTCTGTATACCAGGGTGTAAAAGTTTTTCATGTGATTGAAGTATGATTTCTTTGAATTCGGCGTATGAACCAACGTTCTTTAATAGGAAAAGACTGCGAATTACTTTTGTGTAGGTGGTATTAACAATTTCTATGTGTGCTCTTTGAATAATTTCAAAATCTACATCGCTCTCAATATAAATGGTAATGTTTCTATGGATAAAGTGATCGAGTAAAATTTGTTTGGCCTTTTCAAGTGTCATTACATCATATTGAATTGTGGTAATGGAGTTACCGAATATTTTTGAATGCTCTACTTTATTTTTATCGGATTTAATAAAGATTATTTGTTTTTTGAAATAATTTATTGGTTTTTCTGTTAAATGAATAAGGTTGCTATTGTCCTCTTCTGCACTATGTTGAGTAGCTTCACTATGATGATTTTCTTCAACAAAATAAAACAAATAAAACAAATTTTTTAAATCCTACCGACTGCGCCAGTAAAATTGTTGTTTTTAAAACTTAGTTGCCTTTGGACTTAATATTTTTGTTTCGTATTTCACTTCCACTTATTATTGGATAACCGAATTAGAATTATAATCCAAGTTGAAGAGTTTTCACGAATTTATTTTGGGAGATGTTTCGAGCACTGGACTATAAAATTTAACTTATTTTCCACTCGAAGGTTCTTTTTTTTCGGATACTTTTGTATCCTACCGACTGCGCCAGTAAAATTGTTGTTTTATTTATGAGTCGAACTAATGTCCCGTCAGTTGACTAAGGACAACGCCAAGAAATAAAAAATAGTTTTTAGGAGAAATAGTTTCACGACTTTATTCTTTGGATCTCAGCTTAAGACTAAAAATCAAATGCAAATTGGATTGAGGAGAAGCCTCAGTATTTGAACAATATTTGTATTTCGGGAGAGCCTCGCTCTTGGGTTCTTAAGATTAGGTAGCGTTGAAAGAGGGCAGTCAAATCTGCTTAGGTCAGGCTTTAAGATGTTTACAAGAACGGCTGCGCTGCCAAAGATAAACGAATGCTGCGCAGCTGGGATACGTTATGGAAAATTACTAGAGTGCATTACTGA
>NW_001847293.1:0-1001 GCF_000001215.4 Drosophila melanogaster | reverse complement strand
CGGTCTTTGTTAGTTACGGACAAATAGTGATATTCATAGTTTATAGGTATATTAATTGATCCTGTTTTAAATATAAGATATCCATTTTTAGCTTGTATCGGGTTCACCTCTAGGCTTTGACCACGGACGGCACGGATGAAACATATTATAAGTGTTATTATGAATAACTGTTTAATCGGACCCCACTTGATTTTCGGGAGTTGAGCTGGAATTGTATTTACTTTTATTAATTCTCTTTTGTTTTTTAAATTTAGATTTATAATGTTCAACTTTTCTTCCTCTATTTGTTTCTTCGTAATGTTTCTCATCTATTTGTTCTACGTGTCCTGTTTTCTTAAATGGGTTAGTTGTTTTACTTTTTACCAATGGTGCTTTTTTATATCTAGTATCTACTTCATAGCTATGTCTATCTTTATTCAACTTATCTATTTTTGATTGTTTCTCTTTTTGGGTGTCATATGCAGGTGTTCCTGCGTAAAGGAAAATATCAGCTGGTGTTCTCCCAGTTGTATTGTGTTTAGTTTTGTGGTTATATAGTAACATAATATGCTTCTCATATTACGTTTACATACTTACACTAATTGTACATACAATCTTGCACATGCATAAACACATCAAACCAGCTTACATTTTTACTTACACTTAAGCGCATGATTTGTTGTGCATCCATACCGTTATTTTTCCGTTCTTTTTTTGTACACATATACTGATTAGACATTCCCGTTTATCGCGACTCACTTCGAGCCGATCAAAAACTCTGTACAGTCAGTCTTAAGCCGACAACGAAGAAATAAAGATCTAAACAAAAAAATACCTCGTGTTGATTCTGAAACTTCTTTAAAGGCGTTGATCTTAGTCAAACGACGGATCATTTGTTCGACTCGAATAGTAAAATACGTAAGTGGCGCAGTCGGTAGGATAATACATTGTTGATGCCATAGTAACCCTATTCAATTCTTCAATTATTATCCACAAAAGAACTAACGCAGTCGCGTCGTGCT
>NW_001846348.1:0-1263 GCF_000001215.4 Drosophila melanogaster | reverse complement strand
GAATTATGACAAAAGTTGTAATGCATATAATTTGGAAAAAGTTATAGTGTTTTACATGGGATTCTATCATTTCTCTCGTTTGTAAGTGATTTATTGGTTCTAGACGTGTTACATTGTTGGTGATATAAATTGTTTGTGTAAAGTCTGCTAGATTATTAGAGATTAAGAATTCATCTATTTGCATGGTACAATTTTTAAATTTAATGATGTTGTTTCCTGATATTAATATTTTATTGTTTATACAGTCTTGGTTAACAGCTGTTTCAGGAATATTCCATGTTAATAGTATATTTGGTTCTATATAATTTATTTGGTAATTTTTATGTGTTTTAATATATTTGCATAGAGCTTGCTCTTGTTTGATGATTCCAAAAATACATTTGTCGAATATTACCCTCTTGGTATCTTTATTGTAGTAGGCTAGAGGTACACATACATAAGTTCAGTATATAAAAGCAACATAGTATATAAACATTAAGTACTTGTTCGCTTTCGGGTGGCATTCTCTCTGTTTCGCAACATCGGCCCTGTAGCAACAAGCATAGAGGCAGATCGCAAACGGAGAGGGAGTCAGTCGAATGCTAAAGCTGAACACGGGAAGTAAAAAATAAATCAAAGAGTCCAACTCCTGCCTTTGTGTGTTTTAGTTAACTAAGAGGATATATAATACCCCTACAATATCAGAAGTGGGCCGATCACGAGCCAAAGAGAAAAAAAATGAATATAAGCAATGCATCGACGGCGCAATTGAAAGGATGGTTGAGTGAAGTAAAAAAACCAACCACGGGAACAAAAAGAGAATTGATTTTGCGTTTGAATAATTTAACAAACGAAAAGCGAAATCAATTGAAATTATTATTAAAAAGCGAGGAAGAAGATTTCGACGGAAGCAGCAATAATAATGTTCAAAAAGGAAAAAGAAATAACGGAAAAGACGGAGAGCATAAAGACGACGAAAGTGACAGCGAAGCTGGAGATAGCAACGAAGACGGCGATGAGAAGAGCACTGTGCGCAACGACAAAAGTAACGGCGAATATGACGACAAAAGCGGGATACGCAGTTACAAAAACAACAGTGCAGACGGCGCCCGCAACAACAACAGCGGCGACGGGAATAGCGACGAAAACGAAGTTTGCGACAGCGAAGACGGCGGCGGTGAGAAAATGAACAAAGAATGTGGCAAGAATAAACGAAATACAGTGGGACAAGCTGTGCAAAATATGGATTTATTATTGCGTATGGCAACCGAGGCAGTAAATGAA
>NW_001846852.1:0-1109 GCF_000001215.4 Drosophila melanogaster | reverse complement strand
AGAAAAAAGCTTTTGGTTACCGCGACCAAAAGAGGGAGACACAGTGCATTGACTTTATTACATATTATTATATATACATACATATTTTCAAGAATTTCCAATTAAGTTTTTCCACGATCACTGTCACAGTACTTAGATTTCTTTGGAGTGTTGTGGATCTTTTAATTGTTCTACTAAAAATATAGGTTGTTGGCGGCGCGAGTTACGTTTCATATTTAACTTATTATCGTTAATATTTATTTAGAACTTTTAAGTACAGCGCCCGCAGTTAAAAAAATAATAATAATAATCATTTTATTTATTAAATTTTAATATCTTTATTGGTGTTAAACTTTTTAGCCTATAACTTTATTACAAGACACTTATTCTTATCTAGTGGTTCAATCCTCCGTTCTTCTCAAAACCGTTCTTTCAATCCTCCCCAATTAGACTGATCTTAAAATTCTAAGTCCTAATCCAATCAACCTCGCCCAGAAGATTTTCTATGGAAACTTTCTGAACCTTCTATAAAAGCTTTATGCTGAAATTATTCCACTGTATTGTGAAATTCAATTATGCTTATCGATGCAGTTTTTGATTGAAGCGCAATAAGTTGGCCTGGGTTTGGTCTCCAAGCGGAAGCTGTGTTTACGTTAAGTTTGGGTTGTGTAGGGTAGCTAAGCGCTGGCAAAGGCAATCACAAAAACAAAGACAAAGGAAATGCCTTAAAAAAAAAAAAAAAAATTTAAAAATAAGAATAATAAATTAATAAGCGAAAATTAAAACGTATTAAAAATAAGAATAATAAATAAATAAGTGAAAATTCTATTTGATAAAAATTAAAAATAAGAATAATAAATAAAAAGACAACATTTTAAATTAAACAATATTAAAAAAATATAAAAATATTAAAAAATATATTTAAAAAAAAATACACGATAATAATAATATAATAACTAAATAATAATAATAAAAAAAAAAAAAAAAATAAATAAATAATCCAAAAATCAAAAATGGCTCAAGAACCAGCAATTGGTGCCACCACTATCAGACAGCAACATGACCCAGGTTGCCTACCAGATTGGCAATGTGGAGAAATTCAACGGTGATCCAGGCTCACTATACACCTT
>NW_001846971.1:0-1076 GCF_000001215.4 Drosophila melanogaster | reverse complement strand
TTTTCGGCCCTGTTCAACATTGGGTTCTTGGTTGTCATTGTTTGTCTCGTCTGTATTAATCTGCTGTAACTGTTGTGTTCTTTGTAAATTTTGGTTGTTTTCGTCAATTTGATATTGATTTTCTGGATAATAGTCTGAATGGTCGTAAGTTGGATAATAAAAATAGTCATATGGAACACACTGCTGATAAAAAGCGTCCTCTTGATATAATGTTTCGTCAACACTCATCCCAGTCTGTCCACTATTAGCTGGTCTTAATCGTTTTATTGGTCGATTGGGTACATAGGAACTTGAATTTTGTGTTGATTGTTGATTTTGATATTGGGGTTGTTGTCCGAACCTATTCTGATCGAATGCATTGTTTCGATTGGTGTTAAAAATTGATCGAGATGTAAAGTTTGTACGTTGATTTGGTTGAAAAGCATTGTTTTGTTGGCTTGGTTGGAAAACATTGTTTGGATTACGATAAAGTGGGTTATTAGTTGGTGGTGTTTGATAAATTTGTGGAGCTTGATATGGTATTGGTGAATTATAATGTAGGAAAGGTGTTGGATATTTTCTGATATTGTTAGACTGATTAGTATTTTGATTAAAGGACTTTTGTGGCTTATCAGAGAAATTTTGTTTTTGGACATGTGTACTTGTATGATTTATTTGTTCGTACATGCCCTTCTCTTGTAAAAGGTTTATAAGTGATCGCAAATCTGGTATGTTGTGGTTATTTATTCTTAAATAAATGTGTGTAGGTAATTTTTCAATTAGTGATTCTATACTGGATTTTATTAATTTCAAATAAAAAGTCTTTTCTTCAAGATCTTGCTCTAATTCAAGCTTACTAGTAAGTGTTTGTCTGCGGCTTTCTGCTTCTTCCAGGAATGCTCGTACATTGCCTCGAAATGGGGTCTTTCGAAACTCTTCTAAAAGAACGTGGTTAGGGGTCTGGGGTTTATAGTTGAGTACCAATTGTCTTCTAAGCTGCTGCCAGGTGTACATGTCATAGGCTCCAATGCAGCGCATAACTTCTCCGCTGATGCTGCGTTCAATATGCCCAAATATGATCTGCTGGTGGCGTTCAT
>NW_001845644.1:0-2291 GCF_000001215.4 Drosophila melanogaster | reverse complement strand
TTAAATTTTCGTAACATAGTTTAAATTTAATAAATCATACCATTCGTGTAATTCCTTTAACACATTTTTCTCTTAATCTTTTAAATCAAACAAATTTTGTAGTTCCTTTTACAAATAACTAACTTATCTTTAGTGTAGTTCCTTTTACACATAATAAAATTGTCTTTAGTGTAGTTCCTTTTACACATAATAAACTTATCTTTAGTGTAGTTCCTTTTACACATAATTAACTTACATTTTGTGTAGTTCCTTTTACACATACTGAACTTATATTTTGTGTAGTTCCCTTTACACAAACTGAACTTATATTTTGTGTAGTTGCTTTTACACAAACTGAACTTATATTTTGTGTAGTTCCTTTTACACAAACTGAATTATATTTTGTGTAGTTCCTTTTACACAAACTGAACTTATATTTTGTGTAGTTCCTTTTACACAAACTGAACTTATATTTTGTGTAGTTCCTTTTACACAAACTGAACTTATATTTTGTGTAGTTCCTTTTACACAAATGACCCCCGCCATAACAAGTCTCTTCTGCAATGGTGCGGTCTTCCGTTTCTCTATTGGGCAACAGGCACAACTCCCATCGTGCTGTCCCTGTCTTTACATAACTCATCGTGTATCTGATTATTTGGAACTGATCTTAAACATTCATGAGAATACTTATATGTTCGTTTACATGTTAAAGATTTTAGCGTATATCTATCTCCATCCAATAATTCAATTATCTCAAATGGCCCTTTAAATTTAGGATCGAGTTTAATTTGATGACGTTCTTCGTTTTTGAGCAAAACCCACTTTGAAATGTACTATCTTAGCTTTATTTTTATCAAACCTATTTTTATCGTATTCTGCTTGAGTTTTCATGTTCTTTTTAGCCTCCTTTCTCAAACTTTCTTTGTCTACCTCATCATCGTTATCTTCGTTTAGCGGCAACAAGCCAAAAGGTCGATCTTCTTTACCAATCAATAATTCCAAAGGGCTAAACTTAGTCACACGATTAGTCGCAATTCATTGCTAGCTGCACTTCAGCCAACGTTCTACCTGACCGTTTGCTCTACTTGCACCCGTAGCAATTAAATGTAGATTAATTTTTTGAGAGGAGCAAAAATCGCGAAAGCTTTTACTTGCGAAACTACGTCCTTGATCTGCTATAATTCGAGTGGGTAAACCAAACAAGGACACGGCTGATTTTACAGCCTTAATGCAGCTATCAGAATCTACATTTAGTGTGTGATGAAAATAAACAAACTTGGTGAAGGCATCTATAAGGACGATGACATATTCCTTCAAATCATTTTTGCCACTCAATTTGCCTGTGATGTCAATATGTATCGTATGCCACGGTATTTCTATTTTAGGAATAGGATGCAGCTCAGCCTGCACTTTTCCCGCTAGTGGCTTAGAAACTTTACATGTAATGCAATTTTCTACGAATCTACGCACATATTTAGGCATATTTTCGAACCAGTAATAACAATAGACTTTGTTCAGCGTCTTTTCCCATCCAAGATGCATAATGGATTCATGGACGTGATTTATGACGGCCCATCGAAAACCCCTTGGTATTACCGGCAAACATTTGGTCTTACTATTTCGCTGAATTTTTCTATGAAGTATTCCCTTTCGCAATTCATATGTTTTATCCAGATTTCCTGGGAACTCATTTTACAATTATATCTTGTATCTCAGTATCTCGCTGTTGTTCTGAAACCAACCAGTTATCAAATACCTCGGTCAAATTGATTCTTAACTCTGAAATCTTATTCATACCTTTCTGTTGTTCAAGCACTGGATTTCGAGAGAGAAAATCCACATGCGCCATTCGCTCGCATTTTCTATACTCTGTTTCGAAATCAAATGCCTGTAAAAACGCCCGGTGTTAAATCTAGTTTTGTACGGCTGGCCTTTAAAGAATTACAGTCAGTATATACTACAAATTTACGTCCCTGCAAATAATGCCGGAAGTGTTTTATAGCATTTACCACTGCTAACGTCTCCAGTTCGTATGAATGGTATTTAGATTCGGCGGGAGACGTACACTTACTGTAATACTCTACAACATGAGGTTTATTGTCAATTTTATGTAACAGGATCGCTCCATACCCAATACAACTTGCATCAGTATGCAGCTCTATTTGGTATTGCGGATCGAATATGATTAAAACTGGCGTCTTTGTCAATATAGTTATTATTTTTATTCGCACCTGTTCATGCACTGGTAACCAAACAAAGTCAGTGTTTTTCTTAGATGTGAGAAGATACAGAGGTTTAAGTGTTTGGGAGAA
>NW_001845509.1:0-2588 GCF_000001215.4 Drosophila melanogaster | reverse complement strand
CGTCTATTGCCTTCATACTGCTGAAGGAACATTTCTTGGAATTGGTCAATTGGTCAAGTCATTCCGGCGAAACAAATTTGTGACAGCCAATTAGAAGCACTGCCCTCCAATGATTTGGTTAAGGCCATGAGCAAAGCACTGCCATCCAGAGGATTTTCTCCTACAATAAGGTCCACTGTAGAGCACCAAGTGGCTGCACTTGAACCGGCGGACTCAGGGTTGAACTTGGGTAGTACAACTACTTGTGTAGTCTGCGAGCCCCTCACGGCATTTACAATTTCCAATAGATTACGATGCTGCATTTCTAAAATTGTGGACAGGCGATCATCAGTGATGGCTTGGGGCTGAGGCGATCCCACTTCTGATGTCGGGAAGTTAACTGTTTCGGGGTCCTCTGTTGCCGCGCTCCGCCCGCGAGTCGTACACTTCCTCGGTTGCGACATATTCACGCGTCTGCTTTCTCAGAGTTTTCAAACATAAGTGCCCCGTGTACATTTCAACATCGCTCTATCTCGCTTGATACATGCTGGTCCGAACTCACCACAGGACAAGCATTTGTCTCACTCTAACGCATCGTCGAACCGAGACTATGTAGAACAGAGCAAAATCCGTTAAACTCGCATAACGGAACACAGCGAACAGCGATCAAAAAGAAACGAAGAGAAGAACAGCTCGATACGAATTTTATTTAATAGAGATGACATGTTTATTAGAGACGGAACATAGAAAATAAAAATAAGACTAATAATGATGCGACATATATGTCGCGGATCGAATATTGTTATCGATAGGCTCTAGTTAGTATTTTTGAGAAGTCCGAATGTGGAAGGATTTGTAAGCCCATATGTGTCTGGGCACATTGTTTTTGGCCATTGTAAATTGCCGGGAAAATTTAGCTTTTATTGTCGTGTAAGAGTTGGAGGACACACTGCGGTGAGCTAATAAGTTAAGTTAGTTGCAATTGTGAAACATTGAATTCTTCCAGAATAAAACGTGTTCTACTACCACGGATTAGTCTGTCCTTTCTTTCGGGAACCAATGTGTGGGGTAGCCGTTTAAGGCAACTCCCTGGACGCACGACGACAACCTTTTATTCGCAGTCCTAGGGCGACTGCAGGGGCAACTTGCGCTGGAATAACGGTTTAGACGGCCAGCTAGAGAGTTGCCGGAGCTGGAGTGACGGTTTAGACGGCCAGCGAGGAGGATTTGTGTGAGCGCAGCCAGCGCTACGTACCGGCAGAGGAGTCGCAGCCAGCGACAGTGGCGTCGCAGTCAGCGACATAGAGGGACGCAGCCAGCGTCGAACGCCGGTACGAACGGGTCGCAGCCAGCGACAAGGAGACGCAAGAAGCGTCATTTGTGGAGACCGCAGCCAGTGGTCAGAAGGCGCAAGGAGCGCCAAGCATCCGTGGCCGCAGCCAGCGACACGAGGCGTCAGAGACGCCATTTCGGACGCGCAGAGGCGCCGCCATTTTGGAGCTGGGAAAGATGCAGCATTCCCCCAGGAAGAGTGCCCGGCTGAACGGAGGGGAAGCCACCCCTATAACAACAGTGAGTCAGCAGCCAGCCAGTAGTGGAGCAGGAACTCGGACGCGGGTGAACATCACGGCGGCGTCGATTCCTTGCCCGGCCACTACGGTGACTACAGTAGCTTCCCAACCTAGAAGTACTGCAGTCACAGCTGCGAGTTCAGTACCGGAGGTGAACCAGCCCCTCGTGTTGGAACTCATGGAGAGGATCGCAGCGTTGGAGTGGGAGCTGGAGAAGACTAGATCCCTGGAAAGTGTGAGCACCGCCAAAAGCCTGCACGCTGCCGCTATCTTCGAGTGGACCGCCATTGCTAACGACTAGCAACTATTTTGTGGAGCCACTGTGTGCAACAGCCACTGCGCAGCCAGCGGATGGACTCGTGCTACCGATCGTGAGCATCCACAATGCGGCAACAGCATCGCCTTTTGTCGGATCCTACGCCGCGATGACGCCGAGTGGAATCCAGGGAGCATATGGGCCAAGGAAGCTTCCGGACTTGCCTATATTTGGAGGGCAGCCCGAGGAGTGGCCGATCTTCAGCTGTGCGTTCGTGGAGACGACCCGAGCGTACAACTGCACGGACCTGGAGAACAACCAGAGGTTGTTGAAGGCGCTGAAGGATGAAGCACGCGTGGCAGTGAAGGCGCTATTGATTCATCCAGGGAATGTCAGCGCCGTGATGGAGCAGTTGCGCTTTAGGTTCGGCCGACCGGAGCACCTTATACGCAGCCAGCTCAACAAAGTTCGAGAGGTGCAGCCAATTTCGGAGCACAATTTGGCGAAGATTATTCCCTTCGCAACCCGAGTGAGTAACATCGCGGCCTTCTTGCAGTCAGCGAAGGCGGAGCAGCACCTGGGGAACCCAACCCTCATGCAGGAGCTTGTGGCCAAGCTGCCAACGAGCAAGCGAGTGGACTGTGCCAGGCATGCTGCAACGATTTCGCCCTTTCCCACTGTAGTCCACTTCAGCGCGTGGCTACAGGAGTACGCAAACGTGGTGTGCACGGTTTTGGACGTCTAGGGGAAGGGAGGCGTCGACTTCTACATGCAAGCGTCGA
>NW_001845895.1:0-1826 GCF_000001215.4 Drosophila melanogaster | reverse complement strand
GGCTGATTGCGAGCACAAAACGGTGGACTACCACATGACCCAGTTCCTCACGGACCATGGCTGTTTTCGAGGGTACCTATGTAGGTTCCGCCACGTGGATACAGCCCAGTGCCTTTATTGCACAGACGCAGTGGAAACCGCAGAGCACATCCTACTGCACTGCTCCAGGTTCGCCGAGGAGAGGGCGCAACTCGTGGCGCTCGCTGGGTCACCACTCAGCCCGAGAGGCTTGGTTGCTGCTATGATGGCGGACAAAATCGTTTGGGATGGGGCTCACGTGATCATCGTCACCATGATGAAGCGTGTCCGTAAGGACGAGATGGCCAATCGGAACTATAGATAAGGAGTACCCCGTATGTTGGCGGGGCAAGAACTCTACGACTGGTACGCTCAGTTGGTCGTTAAAAGGCGCTGCTGTGCACCGCAAAAGAAGATGGTGTGCAACTTGGCACCACATCCCGCTCCTGGCAGTCCCGGTGAGCTTGACAAGGACAGGAGAGAGAACGGAGGTTTTTGTTTAGTACGTAGGCATAAGCCCTCAGCTGAGGGTTATGAATCGTGCATTCCATCCAAGGACGTTAGATGGTATTATTAGAAGATTTCATTTTCCTGCCGTATATAATAATAAAAAAAAAAAAACATTTACACATTTACACATTTACACATTTACACATTTTTTGACGAAGTCTACATCGCCGTGAAGACGGACGTCTTAAATTAACGCTGCGCGAAATACTCGAAACCATAGTAGTTGTGTCGGCCGGTGTGCGCGGCAAACTGGCAAAACCACACGGTGGAGTCGCGCCATAGTTCTGCGCTGCAATCACGCGAGTTAATTGTGCGCCTGTTTCGGGTAAATAAGTAATTTATTATCTTGCGATTGTTGCAGCGGATAAAACAGCTTATAGCGCTGCCAACTTGGCGCAGCGGGCGATCTGGAGAGGGAGGCGTTGCCAGATCAACCGTGTGATCAGTGTTGTGTTGCGACAGCAGAGCCCGAAATTCAAAATTAAACTTAAAATTAAACCGTTGAATTTTAATTTAATTTTAATTTTTATTTCTGGTGACTAGGAGCGCACAAGTCTTTAAGAAAGGGGAAAGGGCACAAAGGTCGAGGACAGACCAAATATCATCCTCTCACCGTGCTGGTGCCTAAGCAGAGGCTCTGGTGTCCGAGTCGAGCCGGTACAAACCTCCATCCGTAAAAGCCAGGGGGAAATCCGTGGCCTACGTGGGAACCCCTTTCTAAGGCTGGTGCTTCGCCTAGGTAACCTTAGGCCATCCTTCAGTTGATGGACAGCGCAGTGGGGGGCAGTCCCCCTGATCGGAACGACCCGTTCAGGAGGAGCCCCCGACTTTCGAGATCCCCCCACCAGAGGAGTCGGTAACCCGACCCATGGTGACGGAATCTCGGTCCCGTCGTGGCAAGGGGTGAGCACGCAGGCCCCCAGCCGCCGTTGACTAGCGACTGCAGCGATGCTGTAGAGGTGGAGAACTTGGCTCCTACAGCATCTACGACCGCGACAAGTCAGAAGACGATGGACCACATCGCCGTGCCATCGCAAAAGACGGGAGGGAAGTCCCCAGCTGGTTCCCCTCATCGGTTTTCGGACCTGACCGCGGCTCTCCAGAATGAGGACCTGAGGGGCATACTTACCAGGATGAATGGCAAGATCAGCACCTTGCTATCCGCATTCGAGACCCACGTGACACGAGAGACAAAGGGCATAGCTTCCGAACTCTCAGCCCTTAACAACAGGGCGTTAGAGCTTTACAAAGGTACTACTAGCGAGCACCGCTTGAAGAGCAGTGCTACCCAGACGGAG
>NW_001845029.1:10339-12002 GCF_000001215.4 Drosophila melanogaster | reverse complement strand
AATTAAAACTAGAAAATAATACTAACGAAACCATTCTCTATACTAGATTAATACAAACCAGCATCGAAAATCTAATTCAAAAACTTCCAAGCCACATTTATCTCAGAATAGTTAATTGTAATATTCCAAACCTAAGATCACTAATAAATATATTACAAGAAAAAGGTCTTTATGAGGCACAAACCTCAAGTACAGATAATATAAAGCTAACTTCAATTCCAAACAAAATAACAACAAACCCCCAAAATAGACAAATGAATAACCAAATTAGATCCTTGTACCCTTCCAACCATTCTATAATAACGTCTATCAACCCTATCACCAAGCACATTCTCATATGCCCAGGTGTAACCCAAACCCGGTTCCTCAATATCAAAATAGACCCATTTACCCACAATCTAACATAGCCATGTCACAAGTACCGAGACCAAACCCAGCTTTAAACAGACAAAATATTTTTGACCAAAACCGATTTGGACCTAGCCACACTAACATGCCCACAACATATCCTCAAAACAGAAACGTACAAACCAATAACCCAATAAAAAGACAGAGACCATCAGACAGTGGACAGTCTAAAATGAGCATAGAAGAGCTTAGATACCAGGAAGTAACGTCTAATCAACCCGAAAATCCTTATAATTATAATTACTATTATCCCTGCTATCCAGAATGTTTTCAACCTCAGCCTTATCCCTACCACTTGCATTATACCCCAGAATCAATTCAGTATCCCCCTGAACAGAACTACGACAATTCAGAGACAACAGAAGAGGAAATACCAACAACAAATGACAACGAACCAGATGACCTTCAACAAGCAGAAAATTTTCGGTTAGTAGCCCCGCATCACGCCAATATATAATGATAAAACATAATAATACTGAATTAAAATGTCTAATTGATACAGGATCTACGATGAGTATGCTCACGCGAAATATTTTTCAAACGCCAATACAAGAAACCAATCGTTTAATCCACACTAGTAATTATTAACACACTTACGAATATACCACCTAAAAACTACTTCCCTATTGCCCAAGAGTTCTTGATCCACCAGTTCTCGACGCAAACTGTTGTCCGAAGCCAAAGCAATAATCGATTATAAAAAGAAAACTGCTACCCTATTTAACAAAATATACAAGATAAAATACGGGAATAACATTACAGAACAGAATCATATCCAAATGGACCCTACGTTTCCACAAGACCCCACCTATTTATAAACCTCCAAACTTCAAGAAAACTTCTTCCGACTAGAACACCTTAACGTAGGAGAAAAACAAAAACTAATTAACCTACTGATAAAATACCAAGACATTCAATTTCACCAACGTGACACGCACATTTTTTTATCATTTGGCAACGGAAAATTAACGATAGCACTTGTCTTCTCTCCAGAAAGCTTAATAGTACCACCCTCAACTATATACCCCAAAAAGTTAACTTTCTTTTGCAACACCTGACATTTCGACCAATTTATATTTAATCCATTTTCACTGGCAACACTCAACACCTTCTCCAGCTTTACCAATCCTTCACACACATTTTTACTGGGCACAATCACATCGTCCATGTATACTACTACATCTCCACTGTTGATTAGTTCCCTTAAGACTGCCATTATGAATATAATACCAAAGGGCACATACAGAAATTCGTA
>NW_001845029.1:0-1201 GCF_000001215.4 Drosophila melanogaster | reverse complement strand
AATTTTGAATTTCGCGCTCTACTGTCGCAACACAACACTGATCACACGGTTGATCTGGCAACGCCTCCCTCTCCAGATCGCCCGCTGCGCCAAGTTGGCAGCGCTATCAGCTGTTTTATCCGCTGCAACAATCGCAAGATAATAAATTACCTATTTACCCGAAACAGGCGCACAATTAACTCGCGTGATTGCAGCGCAGAACTATGGCGCGACTCCACCGTGTGGTTTTGCCAGTTTGCCGCGCACACCGGCCGACACAACTACTATGGTTTCGAGTATTTCGCGCAGCGTTAATTTAAGACGTCCGTCTTCACGGCGATGTAGACTTCCTGACTTCGTGGTAATGTATGTGTGTGTAAGTATATGTAGTCAAGTGTTATACTATGGCACATATGCTACTACTAATATATAGTAGCATATAACAAGCATTGTACATGCAATCTTGCACATGCATAAACACATGAAACCCATTTACATTTTTGCTTACACTTAAGCGCATGATTTGTTGTGCATCCATACCGTTCTTTTTGTACAGTTAGTCTTAACGTGACATTTCTTAAATAAAGACGTTCACCGAAATTGACTGACTAAAAACTACGTAAAGGGCGCAGTCGGTAGGATGATACTATTTGATGCGATACTAAACATATTCAATTCTCTGTGTATAATCCGCTAAAGAACTACAACTACAAATACAACTTCAATATCTCGCGTCGGTAAATCCGAATCAATTCAAAACCAACAACATATCCGAAACCACAGAGTGATAGAGAAATTGAAAGAAAAAAGTTAAAATTATATCAAATTTTAAGAAGACGCCTTTGAATTCACTGAGTAGTAAATCCACAAAAGTTTACTCAAAACTACAACTAAGTGAAACTAACTAACTAAACTAAGTGAAAACTAAATAAACGTAACTACAACTAAGTGAACTACAATAATAACAGCTAAACTAAGTGCAAACCAAATGAACTTAACCACAAATAAGCGAACAATAATAATAACAGTGAAAATAGGTGAAAATTAACACTTTCGCGCCCAACGTTGCTTGTGAGCAATTTCTATGTTTTCAGAGCTAACTGTAAGCGTGCCTTTTTTCTGATCGGCTCATTCTTTATGATAACGGTGCTTACTCTAAATACGAAAAGCAAAAAACGCATTTGGAGATTAAGTGCAGAAAATAATTGCAATAAACAGCACA
>NW_001845590.1:0-2394 GCF_000001215.4 Drosophila melanogaster | reverse complement strand
AGCAGGATGTGAGGCCAGGTCTCACTCCCTCCCTTCAGTGTAGGCCATTGGGGCTCCCCCTTCCACCCTTTAGTCGCCTTTTCCGACGATTTGGGCTTTGGGCGGAAGAATTCTTCGCCCGCCGTCACCCAGGACACCAGTCTGGGCTTAGACATCCACTCTGTTGGCCATCTCGTCTGATCGGACACGATTAATCATATTAATAATAATGCTGTGTCCCAGCTCCCAAGCCCCGCTGTTCGCCAGCATAGCCGCGAACAAGCCACTAGGGCTGAACGGGGTACCTGACAGCTTCTTTAGCTGCTCTCTCTCCGCCGTGAACCTGGAGCAGTGCATATGTTCTGCTGTTTCTTCAGCGTCGACTCAGAACAATCATTGGGCTGACTCTACGTGACGGAACCGGAGTAGATAGTCCCGGAAGCAACCATGGCCCGTGAGAAACTGGGTTAGGTGGTAGTCCAAGCATTTGTGTTGGCACTCTGCCCAAACCGTCATCTCTGGGATGAGCTGATAGGTCCACCTCTCCCGTCGCGACGTTTGCCATCTGCTCTGCCATTCATCTAATAGCCACTCGTGTGCCTTTTGCCTGGAAGCGCCACTCCGCATTAGGCTGAGAGCCTTGATCTCCAGATCAATCGGCGGCAGGCCTGCCAGCGCTAGCGCCGCGTCTTCGGATATGGCCTGAGGGCCATTGAGATCCTGCAAGTGGCATTGCTCCAGAGACTGGTGCAGCGTATAGCAGCGAAGCCTTTGCTACTGACACCAGCAGTTTCCTGGACGGGTGTCTTGGGCCTTCTTGCTGGCGTAGCTCGCGTGGTCCTTGAACGATAGTCTGCGATCTATCATTACCCCCAGGTACTTTAGGGACTCTTGAGAGGTCACCTGTGTACCCTTGACGGAGACCAGCATGTTCTCAACCTTTTTCCTGCTGCTTAGTAGGACTGCTTCGGTCTTGTGAGCCGCTATTGCTAGCCCGGCTTTCTCGAGCCAGAGGATGGCAGCACCGAACGTAGAGTTGCATTTGACTTCCAACCCTGCGATTGTTTTCGAGACAGCTGTGATTGCGACATCGTCAGCAAAACAGTGCATCTCTACTCCTACGGGCCTGTTGATGCCCAAGATCTCATCGTACCTAATGTTCCATAGGATTGGTCCAAGTACCGATCCTTGGGGCACACCTGCCGAAACTCGGTATCTTTTTGGGCCATCTTCCGTATCGTACCATAGGACCCGGTCCCTAAAGTAGCTGCCAACGACTATCCTTAGGTACTCCGGGATCCCCATACGGTTCATGGCTGCAAGGATTACGGGCCATCTGGCGGTGTTGAAAGCGTATCTTACGTCCAGTGTCACTATTGCGCAGTATTCCTTCCTTCCCCCTAACCATCTATCACCAGAAAGAGCGGTCCTGGCGATGTTACAAACGGCCGAAAGAGCGTCCAGAGTGCTCTTTCCTTTCCGGAAGCCATATTGATGGCTTCCCAGGCCGTTGATGATCTCGGCGATTGAATCTATTCTGGTATACAGGAAACGTTCGAACAGTTTTCCTACTATATCCAGTAGACATAGGGGGCGGTAGCTGTTTGCAGCATGTCCCTTGCCTTTCGGCAACAGGACTAGCTTCTGGCTTTTCCACCTTGTTGGGAAGATTCCATCCAGAAGACATTGCTGGAAGGTGGCCCTGAAGATGTCAGGTCTACCCAGCGCCACTGCTTTAATGACAGCTCCAGGAATACCATCTAGTCCAGAGGCTTTGTTGGGTTTGATGCGCTTGGCTGCCTCGACGACTTCAAGTTCTGTGACGCACGGGAAATCTGGGGCCTCCATAGTGTGGTTTGCTTTGGAAATAGCTCCCCTACTATGTTAGCCAGGATCCCCGAGTCGGATGGGGTTGACGCTCTCCTCCTTAGCTTGTAGGTAACAAGCTGGTAGGCGAGGCTCCAGATATCGCTGTCTACGCCATCCTGCAGCTCCTTAAACGACCGCGCTTTGGCAACTGCGATGCCGTGCTTGAACTCTAGGCGTTTCCTTCTGAAAGCCTCCAAGAGTTCCGCGTGGTGGCCTGCCGCCATACTCTCTGCGTCCTAATTTTGTATTTCCAGGGAAATGATCTGATAGGCCAGCAGGCCTCATCAATCTTCCTGGTGTCCCATGCTTTCCCGGCTGTTCTACTCTGCGTCTCCTGGGCATGCCCTCCGGGGAGAGAATGAAGGAGATAGGGGCCGGGGGCCGCTCAGCGTCATGACGTCATGGACCATCCAGTTGTTGTTGGCTACTAGCCCTCTGCTGACACATGTAACGTCAATAAAGGACGTACCCCTATCGTTGTTAAACGTCGGCTTCCGTCCGTCGTTCAACAGTATAAGGTCCAGCATTCCCATGGCGTCAATCACA
>NW_001847117.1:0-1043 GCF_000001215.4 Drosophila melanogaster | reverse complement strand
TATTTTTATCTATAAACATTGTTAGTAAATTTTTGAGCAACATTGAATATTGAAAATATGAATTTCTAAAACCTAAATACTGACTCGGCTGATGTTTCTCGTAGCGTGCTTAAGGGACCACTAGAGCCATGCTCTTAAGGAAAGTGGTCTTAGGTAGGATAGGGCAATGCGCGAACACCGATTCCACCTGTGTTTCGCAGGCGACAAAATTCTCTAACCTCTTCTCCTGTTCTAGAACTGTCCTCTTCCGAAGGTATTAATTTGCTTCCTGCGATTTTGTATACTAGCTCCTTCACTTTGTTGTTGTTGTAAGCATTGTCGCGACGATGGTGACTTAGAAGAGTTTATTAGGAATACTAAACAAAAACCAAATGAAACTTTTGATAGTTCCTACGATACAGTATCCGAGTTAGTCGACCAGCTAGATCAGCCTTGAACAGCCAGCAAACCTTCGTCCTAAGATTCGCCACGGAGTTGAGAGAAATTTGTAAGCGACGGGAGGCATTCCTGGCTGACGTCAGAAGATGTAGTGGCTACGCGAAAGATACACATTTTAAACGTGAGATATCCGAGGTCTGTTAAGAGATTGAAGATGAGGTGAGGTCAACATACGGAATTGAGAACGACATTGAAGCTTTTTCTCTAGGGTGTTGGAATTGCCGAGTCGAAGGGCACCCATATCAAGAATGTCTAGCCGAAAGACGATTTTTTTGTTACGGGTGTGGTGCAGCAAACACCTATAAACCAAGTTGCAAAAAGTGCTCAAAAAACTTCAAGGTCGGCATGTCGAAGTTGCCAGTCAAACCGAAGACTTCGAATCGGAGTTGAGAGAAATTTGTAAGCGACGGGAGGCATTCCTGGCTGACGTCAGAAGATGTAGTGGCTACGCGAAAGATACACATTTTAAACGTGAGATATCCGAGGTCTGTCAAGAGATTGAAGATGAGGTGAGGTCAACATACGGAATTGAGAACGACATTGAAGCTTTTTCTTTGGTGTGTTGGAATTGCCGAGTCGAAGGGCACCGATATCAAGAATGTCTA
>NW_001846347.1:0-1263 GCF_000001215.4 Drosophila melanogaster | reverse complement strand
ATGTTCTATTATGTTCTAGTATTTATTCTATGTTATTCCATTATATCTATTTATTTTAAGTTATTCTATTCTATTATGTTCTATTCTATTCTATTCCATTCTATTCTATTCTTTTCTATTCTATTCTATTCTATTCTGTTATATTCTATTCTATTCTATTCTATTCTATTCTATTCTATTCTATTCTATTCTATTCTATTCTGTTCTATTCTATTATATTCCATTCTATTCTATTCTATTCTATTCTATTCGATTCTATTCTATTCTATTCTATTATATTCCATTCTACCATGTTCTATTATGTTCTAGTATTTATTCTATGTTATTCCATTCTATTCTATTTATTTTAAGTTATTCTATTCTATTATGTTCTATTCTATTCTATTCCATTCTATTCTATTCTATTTATTCTAAGTTATTCTATTCTATTCTATTCTAATCTGTTGTAGTCTATTCTATTTCTATTATATTCTATTATATTCTATTCTATTCTATTGTGTTCTATTCTATTCTGTTCTATTCTACACTATTCTATTCTATTCTATTCTATTACATTCTATTCTATTCTATTATATTCCATTCTACCATGTTCTATTATGTTCTAGTATTTATTCTATGTTATTCCATTCTATTCTATTTATTCTATTCTATTCTATGTTATTCCATTCTATTCTATTTATTCTATTCTATTCTATTCTATTCTATTCTATTCTATTCTATTCTATTCTATTCTATTCTATTCTATTCTATTCTATTCTATTCTATTCTACTCCATTCTATTATATTATATTCTACTATATTCTACTCTATTCTATTCTATTTATTCTAAGTTATTCTATTCTATTCTATTTATTCTAAGTTATTCTATTCTTCTCTATTCTATTCTATTGTATTCTATTCTATTCTATTTTATTCTATTCTATTCTATTTTATTCTATTCTATTCTATTATATTCTATTCTATTCTATTCTATTCTGTTGTAGTCTATTCTATTTCTATTATATTCTATTATATTCTATTCTATTCTATTCTGTTCTATTCTATTCTATTCTATTCTATTCTGTTATATTCTATTCTATTCTATTCTATGCTATTCTATTCTATTATATTCTAATCTATTCTATTCTATTCTGCTCTATTCTAGTCAATAGAATATAATTTTTCTATTCTATTCTATGCCAACATATTCTATTCTATTCTATTCTTTATATTCTATTCTAATTTATTCTATTCTATTCTATTGTATTCTATTCTGTTCTATTT
>NW_001845943.1:0-1728 GCF_000001215.4 Drosophila melanogaster | reverse complement strand
ATAAAGTAAGCATGTATGTGTTTGTGTTGCGCCGCTTGTATAACCCTAGCGACGTCGACGCATCACTGTAAATTGGCTGCCGCCAAAAGCTGATGTCGCGCCAGAGTGGCGGCGCGACGCTTGACGCCGTGTTCGCTTGTACACTGTTGAATTCGGTTGAATTCTTTTTGCACACCACGCACTACGAGAAAAGAACAACTTAAAAACAAAAAAACAAAAATTAATTCAAGAAAAATACTTCGACGAAGCTCTATCACCGGTTTGTCAGGACAAACAGCTGTTGGCCAATCTCTCTCAGGCTCCGTAAGAAAGGCGGGTCCATGCGCCCAGAGTGACGCGGCAGGGATCCGCTGGATAAGATGTCAGCCGGATTTAACGGTGGAGGAACATAACGGCAAGCCGTGACATCTGTCAGCTCCTGAATGGCAGCAACCCTATTTGCCACAAATATGTTGAACCTGGGGGCTCATCTCGGATCCAGGAAAGTGCCACCGTCGAGTCGCACCAACAATAGTAGCGTCCTTTAAATACTTTCAAGCCAACTATTTCCCTCATGATTTTAGCCAGAAGATCCGCACCACAAAGCTCCAGCTTTGGTACTGTTATGGTCTGCGACGGAGCTATGCGAGACTTCGAACAAAGCAAATGGCTAACACTTTGATTCCCTTTAGGAACCACATAAACGCAGGCTCCATAGGCATCAATGCTTGCATCACAAAAACCATGCAACTCAAGACCAGACTCTGCCCACCTTGTGATTACCGGATCGATTTAGCAATCGCAGACAAAACAGAGCGCCTGCAGGATCTCTATGGCGACTGAAAGGCAGAGAACGAAAACAATAGCTGGTCGGAGGCGGGATCCCAAGCGAGACCTAAAGTTTTGGTGAAATCGCTACCATCTTAAAACTTCATAAATGACTCCTTGTCCTCGGCGGGCACACCCTCCAGCACAAGCGGAATGTTAGAGCACCATTTGCTTAGCTTGAGCTTGCCCTTCGCAAGAATGCCAGCCGTCTGCTGCATTATGCTGATAGCATCCTTTACCGTGCCTGAGCCGGAGATAAGATCATCCACGTAAAAATCGCGCCCAAGGATTTCTGATCCAATGGGAAACGATGCCTGCTCATCGATTGACAACTGCTGCATAGCCCTTACGGACAAGAAGAAGGCTGGTTTGGTGCTCGGTGTCCTTCGACTCGGCAATTCCAACACACTAGAGGAAAAGCTTCAATGTCGTTCTCACTACCGTATGTTGACCTCACCTCATCTTCAATCCCCTGACAGACTTCAGATATCTCACGTTTAAAAGGTGTATCTTTCGCGTAGCCACTACATCTTCTGACGTCTGCCAGGAATGCCTCCCGTCGCTTACAAATTTGTCTCAACGCCGACACCGTTCTAACGTCTAAGTTCAAAATTTCGTGGCGAATCTCGGGACGAAGGTTACCTCTTAGCACGCGGACAAGTTTGCTGGCTGTCCAAGGCTGCTCTAGCTTGTCGACTGACTCGGATACTGTGTCGTAGAAACTATCAAAAGTTTCATTTTGTTTATTTAGTATTCCTAATAAACTCTTCTAAGTCACCATCGTCTCGACTCTGTCGAAATTGCAGTCGTAGGGCTGTTCAAAACCTATCCCACAGAATCTCACCGTTGGCTTTATGATAGCGCCAAAAGAAATCATTAGCCTTGCCTTCAAACAAGACACTTATGTTCCTACATAACAAG
>NW_001847055.1:0-1056 GCF_000001215.4 Drosophila melanogaster | reverse complement strand
AGACTGGATGTACATTTAATGGCCGCCTTGCCTGTCTCATCGAGTAGCACTCCTGAGTTACCCACACCAGGTAGGTATGGTTCACTCAAAAGCACTACGTCCGCATGGCGCTCCTTCGCTGTTTGAGTCAGGAGGTTCTGTGCTGCTGCGCAATGGTTAACGTTGAGCTGGATGATGTTAATTTCTTCTGGCATCATTTTGTTGGCTTTGTAGGTGGGGCATGCAAAACCACCCGTCGCGTGGTTCTTGTCCACGTCACTGCTGCAGATCAGGCATCTTGGTGGGGCTACGCAGCCCTTTGCCTTATGCCCATGCTCGCCGCACCGTAGGCAGCAGTCAGAGCGATCGACTGACTTGCAGTAGGGAGCTCGGTGGCCGAATTCGAGGCATCTGAAGCATCTTATTGGGCGGACGTCTTGGGCTATGCGGCAACGCGACCATCTCACAGTTATAACGCCCCGGTTGATGACCGCAATGGCATCGTTCGCGCACATTAGCACAGAGGCTATCTGGGTCCCGTCACGCATCCTGCGGAGGCCTCTTACATCCTCTGGTTCCAGGCGGATGCCCTGAAATTGGGAGACCAGGGAATTATGAAGGTCCTGAGCCGTCGTAGTCTCGTCTAGTCCCCTGCAGATTAGCGCAGTACTATGCGCGTCCGTGCGAACCGAAGCAATCTCTTTGAGCGTCGCTTCTAGCTCATTTTTAAAGTTGGGGATGACCTCCGAGGCTTTACCTTCTAATTCAAGAAGTAGTTCTCCCTGTTGCGTCCTCCTTATTTTACGCACGTGCTTGCCGAATTCGCTCAGACTCGGTTCTGCTTTCATCTTCCGAAGCATATCCGCGTACGGTAACCTCATCCGTTTTTTCAGGATTAGCGCCTCAGGTTTTTTGCGCAGGCGCTTGGGCTTCACCTTAGCCCATTCTTCGTCCTTGTTAGCGTCCTTGGCGACAGACGCAAAACTTTCCATCTTTATCTGAAATCAGACCACTGTGCACGGAAACACAAAATCAAAACTTTCAAGCGAGCTGTTAAAAGAACCGCACGAGAGCAGT
>NW_001845867.1:0-1872 GCF_000001215.4 Drosophila melanogaster | reverse complement strand
TTCAAATTTCTGAAAAATACTATTTCCCCAAAATGAAAAATAAAATATCCATGCTAGTTAAACAATGTCAAGTCTGCAAAGAAGGAAAATATGATAGACACCCACCTAATCCAGTTTTGAAAGAGACCCCCATACCAGAATACCAAGGACACGCAATTCACATCGACATATTCTCTACCGAGAAAAAACTAGTATTGACAGCAATAGACCAATTCTCAAAATTAGCATCTGCCAGTATCAACTTTATGATGAAAGACCAGCTAGGCATAGAAATTTTTAGGGTCCCCCCATATAAAAGTACAGTGAATGGTCTAATAGAAAGATTTCATTCCACCTTGTCTGAAATAATGAGGTGTTTAAAATCAAAACAGGTGTATCAAACATTCGAAGAACTGCTCGATAGAACTATTTATGAATACAATTATACCATACACTCAGTAACCAAAAAAAATACTAGAAGTATTAGTAAAGTAAAAAAAATACTAGAAGTATTTTTTTGCAGAAATGTCACCACAGATCCCGAACAATTTGAAAAAAGTAGGCAAGATACCAAAACTTTCTTGTAAACCTGTTTTAAGAAATAATTCAATTATCCATTTGGAAGCTAATGAAATATTTTTTGTATAATGACATATTATTAAAAACACCAGAAAATTGTAAACTATCTAAAAATATAAAAATTTGTGAAAAACAAAACATTGTTAACTTAAACAAATCTAAATGTATCACAAAACTAGTTCAGGGAAAAGCATCGCTGTGTGACTACGCCAACGCAGAGCACATCCAATGAGTCGAGGAAATTGACAAAAGCCTAATACTACTAAACAACTTTTATACAACACGACAACACAACACAACAATTAAATGGAACCTATCTACTGCATTTTTGGAACGACACAATACTAATAGATAAAAAAAATCCACTAACAAGGAGAAAACAATTATAAAACCTGGAATACCGATAATTCAGATGTCCCCAATAGAAGCGGAACGGTTTCAAATCCTATCGTTAGAATCACTACATGCCCTAAATATTAAAAACATAGGAATAAATCAAAACACACAGACATACACAAATCAAACACACTATTATGAATCGGATTGCAATCATTACACTGATAACTACAACGATAATTTTAATAATATTGTCTAAAACATTTATACGAAAAAAGGAAAACATAACACTACAAATTCAACAGGAACTACTTAAAAATTTAAATAATCAAATCAAGAGAACTAATATCACAAACTCACAGCCCGAATTCAACAATATCCCATATTTCTGAAACCTACTTGAGGACAAGCAGGAATTTGAGGAGGGAGAGTTAAAAAACAAAACTATTAACGGAACTAAATAACCCAAACATAGTGAATGCAATACGATACAACCCAAAGTCAATGCCACCAAAGAAGTGTCGCAACTTTGTGACACAATTTAATTTCAATGACCCATGCAATACGATACAACCCAAAGTCAATGCCACAAAAGAAGTGTCGCAACTTTGTGACACAATTTAATTTCAATGACCCAACATCCGCCGACTTACCGTAAACATCCACCCGCAACATCAGCGGCTTCAAATTGCTAACGCTGCAATTCGATGCCTAAATCTTATTGGTCAGCGCAGCTCTGCCGAACCTCTGTCGAACCTGTGCCAGCAGCGCGGCCCACAGTCACAGCTAGCGTAGGGACAGCCTAACAATTGAATAAAGAACCACTACTGTGGAGTTAAATAAACCAAATCTCAGCATTTCAAATATTAACTTATAGTAGCATATAACAAGCATTGTACATGCAATCTTGCACATGCATAAACACATGAAACCAATTTACATTTTTGATTACACTTAAGCACATGATTTGTTGTGCAT
>NW_001847115.1:0-1044 GCF_000001215.4 Drosophila melanogaster | reverse complement strand
GTTGTACCTGGCATCCATCAGGTTAATGTTTTATATAAATTGCAGTATGTGTCGCCCAAAATAGCAAACCCCATAACCAACCAGATTATTATATGATACATAATGCTTATATGAAACTAAGACATTTCGCAACATTTATTTTAGGTATATAAATACATTTATTGAAGGAATTGATATATGCCAGTAAAATGGTGTATTTTTAATTTCTTTCAATAAAAACATAATTGACATTATATAAAAATGAATTATAAAACTCTAAGCGGTGGATCACTCGGCTCATGGGTCGATGAAGAACGCAGCAAACTGTGCGTCATCGTGTGAACTGCAGGACACATGAACATCGACATTTTGAACGCATATCGCAGTCCATGCTGTTATGTACTTTAATTAATTTTATAGTGCTGCTTGGACTACATATGGTTGAGGGTTGTAAGACTATGCTAATTAAGTTGCTTATAAATTTTTATAAGCATATGGTATATTATTGGATAAATATAATAATTTTTATTCATAATATTAAAAAATAAATGAAAAACATTATCTCACATATTTTTTTTTTTTTTTTTTAATTTTTATTATTTATTGAATCTTCCCTTTGTGTTAAGAGACTAACAATAAGTGTTCAAATCTTAATCTAACTTAATTAACTTTCACTTAGTGATAGTTTTTTTTTTCATTAATGCCCTAATAAGTTTATTGCTGGGCTGGGAGGTCGTTGCGGTGCAGCCGGCTTTGACTGCATACTCGGATTAGTTTTCTTGCGAGGGGATTTGTATGGGTGGTCAGCTTTTCGTTATACTTCGTTTTTTTCTCAGCTATTACTTCGATTACTAATTTGATTTTTAGGTCTCTGTGTATGTTTTCGTTCCGAAGGTACCACGGCGCTCCAGTGATAATTCTCAGAATTCTTGACTGTGCTCGCTGGATAATGTCTATGTTACTTCTGGATGCGTTGCCCCACAGCTCGGAGCCATAAGTCCAGATAGGTTTTAAGACGGAGTTGTATAGAAGAGCTTTGAACTCCAGACTAAGTGGAGAGTGAGC
>NW_001847131.1:0-1041 GCF_000001215.4 Drosophila melanogaster | reverse complement strand
GAAAATGTTTCATTGCTAAAACAACAGCAAGAGTCTCCAGTTCATATGAGTGGTAACGTGACTCAGCCGGAGAAGCTGCCTTACTAAAATATGCAACGACATGAGACTTGTTGTTAATTTTGTGTAATAAGATGGCACCGTATCCACGAGAACTTGCATCTGTATGCAATCCGATGGGATGCTGCGGATCAAAAATTACTAAAACTGGCTTCTGGGTAAGAATAGAAATAACCTTTTGTCTTATTTCTTCATGCTCTGGCTTCCAAATAAATTCATTCCTTTCTGAAGTCAAAAGATATAACGGCTTCATAAAACAAGAAAATCCTTGCAAAAATTGTCGAAAGTAAGACGCTAATCCTATAAATTGTCGCAAAGCCGACAAGGACCGACTGAGGAGGCGGTAAAGTAGTTAACGCTGCAATTTTAAGCGAATTTGGCCGGATTTCACCTGCACTCACTTCGTATCCCGTGCTGCGGATCAAAAATTACTAAAACTGGCTTCTGGGTAAGAATAGAAATAACCTTTTGTCTTATTTCTTCATGCTCTGGCTTCCAAATAAATTCATTCCTTTCTGAAGTCAAAAGATATAACGGCTTCATAAAACAAGAAAATCCTTGCAAAAATTGTCGAAAGTAAGACGCTAATCCTATAAATTGTCGCAAAGCCGACAAGGACCGACTGAGGAGGCGGTAAAGTAGTTAACGCTGCAATTTTAAGCGAATTTGGCCGGATTTCACCTGCACTCACTTCGTATCCCGAATATTGAACCTTTGACTTTAAAAAAGAATATTTGTTTATATTTGAAGTGGAGTGGGCGGAATTGTTTGTTGTTGCGGCTAATTCCTCCAGAAATTAAACGCCCGGGATCGCCTTCAATTGGCGGTCCAAACGGTCCATCCGAACACCGTGTTCTGCGCGACGGGCAACCCATCCTCAATTTTTAGGAACCCCGGTTGGATCAAATTGGCATATACATCTGATCCCAAGACGAGGGAGATGGAGGCCGGCCGGTGGAAGCGCTCGTCCTCGAGACGAACACC
>NW_001845797.1:0-1976 GCF_000001215.4 Drosophila melanogaster | reverse complement strand
ACTATAAAATAAAATTACTACATGTGTGTCCTTGTTATTCTAGTGTCTGTGGTTCTACTCTGTCTATTTTATCTACGAACTGGCTTGGTAATCTACCAAAGACTAGTTCGTATGGAAAGTATTAAAGCATGACTGATGGGGTGAAACAATAGGGAAAATATTGAACCCAAACGTCCCAATCAGTTTTGTCTGCAGAAATGTATAAACGAATGTGTTCATTGAATGTTCTATGTCGCCGTTCTATTGTCCCTAAAGTCTGGTGGTGATATGCGGAGGATGTAAGATTTTCAATCTTCATATATTTAGACATATCTTCAATTACCTTGTTTTTATACTCGGTACCCATGTCCGAAATGAACGTCTTCATTGGACCGTACTTTAGTATAAAATTTTCTAATATAGCTTTTACGACAGTATTTCCGCTCTTGTTTGCTACAGGTATGGCTACCAGATATTTTGTTAAATCACATATTAGTGTGACGATGAATTCATTGCCATATTCTGTTTTCGGTAGTGGACCAACGGTGTCCACTATAGTAGTAGTAGGTAGTAGGTAGTGACTTTCAGGACTTTATGTAGCATGTCTTTGAGTTCCTTTATATTTATACGCGAAAGTGCGTCTGCTACGAAATTATCTTTTCTCTTTAGGTATTCTACAGTGAAGTCGTATTCTTCAAGCTCTATCCACATGCGAGTTAATTTAGAACTGGAATTAGTCATAGAAAATAGGCACGTTAATGGTCTGTGGTCTGTTTTAATAGTGAAATGTTTGCCATAAATACATGGTCTAAATGAGTATCTTAATGCCCTTCCCCTTTTGTGAATGAACGAGACGCATAAGCTATTGGGAGCTGAATCCCGTCACGGTTCTGAGTTAGAACCGCTCCGCAAGCTTGCTTATGAGGGACAGGATAATTTCTGATGACGTCAAATTTCTTTTCATCTGGCAATACTCCTTTGTCGGTGCATTTGTGACCTAGGAATGTCACTACATGCATGGAAAATTACCATTTTTCTGGAAGTCAAATTTAGGTTATGTTTCCTACATACATACATCAGTTAGGTTTTTAATCATGTTTTTTTTCGGAACATCCTGTCACCATCAAGTCGGCCATATAAAGGAATGCCTGAGAAGGTTATAAACCAGAGAATGATATAGTCATCATTCTCTGAAATGAATTTGGTGTTATTTTAAGACCAAATGGTAATCGCGTGAAGCGATATGAGCCATTGCTCGTTGAAAAAGATATATATAGTTAAATAGTTTTTAATTGAGCCGAACAAATGATCCGTATTTAAACTAAGATCAACGCTGAAAGTTAAATAGTTTTTATTTTTCAAGTCGAACAAATGATCCGTATTTAAACTAGGATAAACTCCGAAATAAATTAAACACTGAATAAATTCGGTTTTGGTTTTTATTAAATATCGGTTTAAGACTTATTGAACTTTACGGTCTAACTTTCAACTTAAGACTATTTCAAATGTGAGTGAGATTGAGGAGGGGCCTCTATGGGTTACAGAAATAAAGAATAGGAAAAAAACGGAATATCTCCCAAGGTTGTGAAGTGAAGTAATAACGATCGACACGCAGATAACGCAGAAAATAGCTTTAAACGGTAAAATCATGTGATGTTCTTGGATGTTTACGTTGAGGAGAGCCTCAGAGAGAGCAGACGAAACTGCTAGGTCAGGCTTGGGAATCCGTTTACAAGAGCGGCCCAGTTTGGGTGGCGCGAATATTCAATTAACTGAGCGTGATGAGTTGGCGTGAATACGTCACTTCCCTTCCCTTAAAGATAAGCCTATACTTGGGCTGGGACTGATGGATATAGTAAGGGTAGTGGAACTTCTTCCATTCCAGTTTGTGGTGGTATGTCCTGATTTTGGTTTTTTCTTAATTTTAGTTTTGTATACATCATTATTCTATATATTTCATTAATTCATTTGTGGGTATTGGCTTAAAATTACAGATT
>NW_001846315.1:0-1278 GCF_000001215.4 Drosophila melanogaster | reverse complement strand
AGAGTTATCTTCGGGAGCTTGGATGAACACAGATATACCAGCAGGCAGTCCCAGTTCTCAGTGTTGATGCCTGGCAGTTCTAAGGCAGTCAAGCAACCTTGAACAGTACTTTGCAGTACCTTCAAGGCCGCCCCAGATTCCTGTGGTATCGACTGCACATTAAACAGTATTTTCAATTGACTGTTTACCAACAATCGTTTATTTTCGAAACGCTCTATCAGGTTTTCCCACGCAGAGCGGAAACCCTCGTTGGTGAGAGGCGAAATCGAAACTATGGCATGCGCGTCGCCACTTGTTTTGGCATTTAAATGGAATAACTTTTCAACCGGAGTCAGCCGTGGATTATTGATATAAATGGCTGTGAAAAGATCCCGGAAAGTCGGCCAGCGATGATAGTCGCCTGCGAAAACTTCTGTATCTGTATGGAGGCAACCGACAGCCAGAGGAAATGTAGGCCTGGGGCGCAGGCCTTATTTACGGTTGGAACACTTGGAATGTGGAACACGGTGAAAAAAATGTTTATTAAAACGAAGAAAAATTTTTTTTGTTTGTTTACAACTGGAAACGGAGAAAATGGAATGGTGGAATTGGAGTCTTTTCTCCGCGTTGTAAATACTTCTAAAACAAACACAATTTAATATCCAAGCAATACAGGAAAAAATATTTGTTTATGGTGAACGACTTGTATTTGGCGGTCCTATTATTTATTTATGGATAATTTTTTTTGAAAATTTTCAAAAAAAAAAAAATTTTATAAATAATTTAATAAATATTGAAAAAGTTATTTGTTAAAAAAAAAGAGAGAATAAAACCGCTTTTAATTTATTGCTCGGCAATTAATTTGGAAATTTACCGAAAAAATTTATGGAAAACAAAACGCCTTTTCCGCGTCGGAACTTGGAATAAATTTTATTTGTGATTTGGATTTGCCGACGGGAAACAATTTAAACTTTGGTATACGTTTAAAAGGAATGCAGATAATATGCGCAATGTATGTCAGTAATATATGTGGATATGTTGATGTAATATATGTAATATATGGATGTAGTACATTCTGTAGTATATGTAGATGTAATATATGCAATGTATATGGATGTAGTATATGTTGATGTAGTATATATAATATATATGGATGTAGTATATGTTGATGTAATATATGTAGATGTAATATATGCAATGTATATGGATGTAGTATATGTTGATGTAATATATATGAAACTGGCGGGTAAATGTTTAATTAATATTTTATTTGGAATGGCCAGAGGGTATGTATTGTTT
>NW_001845998.1:0-1611 GCF_000001215.4 Drosophila melanogaster | reverse complement strand
GATAAGGCGGGGACTATTTACTTAGGCCTCTGCGTAGGCCATTTACTTTAAGATGCGATTCTCATGTCACCTATTTAAACCGAAGATATTTCCAAATAAAACCAGTTTCTTACAAAAACTCAACGAGTAAAGTCTTCTCATTTGGGATTTTACATTTGGTCAATCGAGCCACAAATCGACTCTGCAGTTTCCCCCTATATGGTAAGGGACTCAGAGAAAGGCCAGCTCCTTTAAGCACTGCTAAGTTAATCTTGCAGCTAAAGGTAGCAAAAATAATTAACTCTTGTTTCCCCCTATATGGTAGGGAACAGAGTATAAATATAAAAAGCAAAATGATACAAAAGAATCTTTTATGTTTTAAATAAAACAAGCACCTTATAGTCTATAGCTTAAGGTTGCTTTGTGTACCATTATAAATTGTGGTAAGGCGTGCTTGAGGCCATACATCAGCAATTGTGGAATTAAAAAAAAAAAAAAATCATCTTTAAACATCGACGTCAACGGAGCCTTAAAGAAGAGAAGGAAGTCAAATTCAAAGGAGCCTCTACCAGCAGCAGAAGCAGCAACAACAGCAGCAGTAGAAGCAGCAACAGCAGTAGCAACAGCAGCAACAACAACAGCAGCAGCAACAACGACGACATCAGCTAAGTCAAAACAAGAATTTTCTGTTTATACAAACACACATATATATATAAACACATATACAATACATACACACGTACTATATATATTAAGAACAATCAAATCAAGCCCATCTATAAAAAAAAAAAAATTTCAAATTGATGTCAGAAAAGACTATTTAATTCCTTAAGAAGCAGTCCAAAGTTATTTTGGAAGTTAGAAAGTTGAAAGTAAAACCAACATTAACAGATGTAGAAATTCTAAATTTAAATGAGCTTCAAAAATGCTTCATTGCTCATCATAGCAATTTGTTGAAGATCGGCGTTGTCGATAATGAATATTTTAACACGAAGCAGTATGATTTAATAATGATGGTGTTAGAAAAAATTAAAAATAAAAATGAAAAAATTAACCGCGAGTCGGTAGAAAACACTGTCCCTAAATCAATCACTGTCCGTAAATGATATAAAATAAAAACTAACCACGCTGAATAAGCATACGCCCGGTCGCGCCCGCGGAATTACGAAAAGTCTAGTGGTTGCTTTTCTTCGAGTGTTTCTTTTCAGCATATTTGGAAAATTCCAGGACAGCATCCCCCTACAACCCAACATTTTGGTCGTTTGAGCCGGATCACCTGGGTTTTCAAGTTTGTCCATCAGCGAACAAATTATAAGATAAGTACGAAATTTCCATTCCTTTTAATTGCCGGTCTGCAGCAAAAGGTTCGAAAATCCAATTTCGTTCAATTTGCTGTAAGATTTGTTGTCAAATCTAACGGATTTCTCCGACAAAAGGCAATTAAAGAGAAGTACTTATCCATTCTCACGGGCGCCGCCATATTACCCACCGTTCTCCTTTCACCATCATTCGTGAAAATTTCTAAGTCCAAATTTCCGAATATATTTAAATATTAATCCAGTTCGAATAGTGCAAAATTCCAAATGTGAAAAAGTGAAAATAATTTGTGCCAAGTTCAGTGAAAATTTCTAA
>NW_001844967.1:9173-12424 GCF_000001215.4 Drosophila melanogaster | reverse complement strand
TAAAAACCTTATGTCTCTCTGTGAACATGATAACCAAAAAAAAAAAAACAAGTGAAAACAATAAACAAACTAAAATATGAGCGCATCTGACGATCAAAATCAGAAGCGAGAGCTTCAAGCTAAACAAAACAAAAACAACTTATACCTCTCATTCACACACATATCAAACTACACAAACAATTATCAAAGCTTACACCCTCAAAGTGATGGAAGAGCGCGATCTTGCTCTCCAGCATTGGAGAGACCCAACAATTACTCTCAGCACAGGAGCGCAGAATGCGCGCCAAATTCATCTGCACGTACACTCAAATCTCCCGCTCACAGCAGTTACGCTCTCAGCTCCCCCACTCTAAACTCTTCTGCTCTCAGCAACTTCAGAAACTAACACCGCAACTGTAGCAACTATAGCAACAACAACTACAGTTTGCTCAATACCCGCTCCAACAACAATAAACAAAACTCAATCCTCCTTCTCCCAAACCAACAAAATTTAAAAATCCCGAGACAATCAATCTCCAAACAGTTCCAAAGATCCCTTAAATAACAACAAGAAACAGAGGAATAAAGCTCAAACCGCTACCCAAAAAACACTCAAAAAGTACTGGCTAGCCGAGCCACATTCAAGCAACCGTTTTGAGCTATTAGCGCACAAGATGATGAAGACGAAAACCAAATTGACAATGGGACAAATGCAACTGTAGATACGCAAATGCAAATGAAGCACAAAAATGCAAAACCGCCCCCTATATATGTTCAAAATGTTGAAAACATATACGCACTAACTACTGCTTTAAATTCATTGGAAGAAACACGATGTGAACTAAAAGCACTATCAAGTAATGAAATAAAAATACAGCCACTAGAAACTATTCACTATCACAACATATTAAGACTATTAAAAGATAAATCGACCAAATACTACACCTTCAGACCAAAAGACCAGAGGGTTTAAGGTAATTCTTCGTAACCTCCACAATGCTACAGACAAAGACGATATTATTAATGAACTAGCTCAGCAAGGGCATGAAGTTATAAATTTACACAACATCCAGCGATACGACTCCAAACAACCATTGCCTCTATTCTCTATTGAATTTTTAAAATTGAGCACCTACTTCATTGCAAAGTAATCTTTAAGCCACCGCGACCAAAGCGAACACTTGCTCAATGCACAAACTGCCAAAAATATGGACATACAAAAAATTACTGCACCAAAGACCCTACTTGCTGAAAAACACAGCTCATCATCCTGTACTATTAACACAAGATCGGACAGAACAAGCAGTAAATAAAAACCAAGTAACTAGCCATCAAACCAACTCAACACCTTAACTTACTATTGTACCTGATATACAGCCTGCTTCAACTCAATTAAGCCAAACTGCACAAAATGATTTTGACGAACTTATATGATGAACATTTTCTCGCTTTTATTATTCAAACTTGACAAATAAACACCTAACAATCGCCATCTGGAATGCTAACGGTCTTTCACGCCATTTACATGAACTAAAAACATTCTTAAATGAAAAGCAAATTGAGGTCATGCTCATTTCTATATAAACATACCTAACTATAATATTTCTTCTACTTATCACCCGGACGGTAAGGCAGTAATAATTAAAAAAAAGCATCAAGTGCATAGAGCTCGATGGATTCAAAAAGGACTATATACAGGCTACTACTAAATCGACCTCAGACACAACGGGTCCAATAAATATATCTGCAGTTTATTTTTCACCTAAATTTAATAATACAAAAGACCAATACCTCGATTTCCTAAAATCACTGGGAAATCGGTACTTTGCAGGAGGTGACTATAATCCAAACACACAACTTGGGGGGTCCAGACTACTACAAGAAATATAACTTGCGATAACCTAACAATATAATCATGTCTAGACCTCCTTCCCGACCATTCCCCAATATTACTTACATTACATGGTGGGCTAGAAAGAAAACAGCAACGACTCTCCTTTATTTAACCACAAAACAAATTGGAACAAGTTTCGAAACAAGCCAATCCTAAAACAAAAAAATATAATACCTCGTCACCATCAGAAGTTATCTTCTGTTCACCGGGTACTTGAAATCGGAAAATCACCCATTTTGGTCTCTTAGAATGACATAACCTAGCCAATTTATTGTTTTTGTGTACCAGGTTTAAATAATCTGTAGAAGGTATCTTCTGTTCGCCTATTACTTGAAATCGGAAATTCACCCATTTTGACCGCCTAAAATGTCATAACCTATTCAACTTGTTGTTTTTGGGTCCCCAGTGAACATAGTCTGTAGAACCGCTGTTTGACCGCTTAATATGTCACAACTTAGTCAAATTACTGTTTTTCCGCACCAGGTGAACATAATCAGTAGAAGGTGTCTTCTGATCGCCAGCTACTTGAAATCGGAAAATCAACCATTTTGATCGCTTAAAAATAAATAAATATTTAAATAATCAGTAGAAGGTATCTTCTGTTCGCCTGGTACCTAAAATCGGAAAATCCCCCATTTTGACCGCTTAAAATGTCAAAACTTAGGCAATTTACTGTTTTTGCGTACCAGTTGAACAGAATCTGTATATACTGTTCCCCTGGTACTTGAATGGGGTATCGAGCTAAATAAAGACAAAACTCAAGACAACCCAAAAAACTTCGCAATTAAAATCAATGACAATCAAATATTATTACACCCATATGCCAAGTACCTTGGACTAACTATTGACTCAAAACGAACATGGAAACAGCACATTCTAAATAAACGAAATGAAATAAAAAACAAATTTCGACCACTTAACTGGCTAATAGGAAAACACTCAAAACTAGAATTACACAATAAAATAGCAATATACAAGGCGATAATAAAACCAATATGGACGTATGGAATAGAACTCTGGGGAACTGCCAGTAAATCCCACTTACAGCTAATTCAGCGATCGCAATCAAAAATGCTCAGAAAAAGCACAAAAGTCTAATGGTACATTAGAAACGAAGATATACATAATGATTTAAACATAGGAACAGTCAACGAAACTGTTAAAAAAAAAGCAGCAAAAAACACACAATTCAACTACTTAGCCACCAAAACTTAAACTTGAGACGTGTACCGATGACAGAGTTGGAACCAAGAAGATTAAAACGCAGAACTCCAACAGAACTACACTATTAAATGAAGTATTATAACTACTGTAATTTAAAACATTATTGTTCCAAAAAGAAGACATTTCATTGAGATATAAATATTTCATAAAAATA
>NW_001844967.1:0-9110 GCF_000001215.4 Drosophila melanogaster | reverse complement strand
TTAGGCAATGCAAAACAAGAATTTTTCGCATGGTGCCAATTGATCCAAAATAAAATAGATTTGAAGCCTAAGAACTTCTAAGGTGAAGGGCATATTTTGTGAAATTTACAATGCATGAGCATACGTGTGCACACATACAGTTGTCTGCTATCACTGTATGCGTAGAAAGAACTGTTCGATGTAGCGCTCTCCGCTCTCTCGCTCTCGAACAAAAATTCAAGAGAGCCTGGAGCCACCGCTAAAGCCACGGCGAAAAGCGAACGGCGAACGGTAACGGTGCGGGCTTGGACGAGCAAAAAGAGGACGCACCGTGAACTAACATTAACGTGACATTATTTGGACCTTGTACCCAAACGGGCCGTGCGCAAAAGGGGAAATAACGGGATCCCCGCGACCTATACAGAGACGGCGCAAGCGCAGATAGGGGCAGTCAGTTAGAACAGGAAAGAGCAACAGTCAGTTTCAACACGCAAGTGAGAACGACAGTGAGCTAAAAAAACGCAAGTAAGAACGCGCAGCCAGTGAATAATGAGTACGGGAGTGAGAACACGTATTCAACAAGCTATCAGTCACTCCCATTCTTTTGAACAATTTTAAATTTTATCTCCTTTTATTCCCCAATATCTAACAATATCCCAGAAAAATTATGAAATTTCGCGTTCGCATTCACTATAGCTGAGTAGCGTATCTGATAGTCGGGGAACTCGACTATAGCATTCTTATTGTTTTTTATATTTTTATTACCCTTTTAAATTTCTATTAACTTGCAAAATACCGACCCAAAACCAACTAAAACTGGCCCAAATTTTAGAACATTTTTGTATATTTTTTCATAACTTTTTTATTTTGTCTTTTCGACTTTTGCCACGCCCGCTCTGACTCACTAAAACCGCCCATAACTGCCATGCCCAAATGCCAAATTTTTGAAAAATTTTTGGACTTTTTTCATAATTTTATTAGTCTTTTAAATTTCTATTTCTAAAAAACTTTTTGCCACGACCATTCTAATGGCACGCTCACATTTTTGAAAAATGTTTTTATATTTTTTCATAATTTTATTAGTTTTGTAAATTTTTATCGACTTGCCTAAAAACTTTTTGCCACGTCCACTCTAACGCCCTTAAGCCGACAGACCGATCACGCCCATTCTTTTGAACAATTTGAACCACGTCCACATTTTTGAAAAATTGTTGGATATTTTTTCATAATTTTATTAGTTTTGTAAATTAAAAACTTTTTGTCATTCCTCCAATCTTACGTACTAAAACCGCCTAAAACTGCCACGCCCACATTCTTTAACATTCTTGATCGATATTATTTCATAATTTTATTAATGGCGTACATTTCTATCGATTTGCAAAAACTTTTTGCCAGGCCCTATCTAACGCCCTAAAACCGCGAAAAGCTGCCACGACCACATATTTGAACAATTCTTACATTTTTTCCTATCTTCTTCCCCAATATCTATCGATATCCCAGAAAAATTTACGCTAGCTAAGTAGCGGGTATCTGATAGTCGGGGAACTCGAATATAGCATTGTTTTTATGTAGAGAAATCTTTCGCACTGGCCCTCTTGGCTGATGAACATCTTTTAGCTTTTGCTGTGCGCTGCGTAATGACAGAGATTTCTGATCGAGTCCGTTACGTGTCCGTGGATTACTCTTCAGATTTCAGCATGGACAATCCAGAGGTCATAATATCCTGTGTCCAGTTTATCTATCTGATACGTGCACATGATGACCGAAAATACGAATGTATTCCGCGTAACTACCGTTATTCCGTGGCGTAGACCGGGTCCACCTTCTTCATTTACTTCAAGCGGGAAAAACTAGGCCCTGGGCCCATAACCTGATGAGGGGAGAATCCCGCCGATCCAAAAGTAAAATAAAATATTATGCCTCCATTAAAGTGTTATTTTATTGATCGCGACTCCGCGCGTTAAAGTACTGGCATCCACTATCTAGTCTTTACGACTGAACTTAACAGTTATCTCTGTCTCTCTGTTCGCTCAATATAGAATAGGTTCACTTTATGCTCTTTTTATAAATGGTAACATTGTAAAAATACACAAGTGGGCATAAGTATTTAGACACCATTAACGCACCTGCCGGGCAATGCTTTTCCTAGTACTGTCAAATAAATATTAAATATATATATATAGTGACATATCCATAAGTCCCTAAGACTTAAGCACATGCCTACGCACTAATACACATACAACATGTACACCCAAACAAACCCTACACTACTCCGGATGTACCCAACAGATACTAGATAAGAATATGATTGTCTCATGATCCTCAAGTCAAGGTTGAGTAGAAAAACCCAACCCAAAACATCCGTTCCCCAACTTAAACATTCCTTGCTTAAGCCCTCGCATCATCATCACGTTCCCACGTTCAAAGCTCGGACCCTCAATCCCGAAAAACAAAAGTATTGATTTCAATAAACAAATTATAAGAATCTAAGAGCACTTATATCCAAGAGCCATGATGATTCGGGAAATAATACGCACTTGAATCCAAGAGAAATGCAAAGACAATTAAAGTCAGCAACTCAAAAGCTCTCTTCATTTGATCAGAACCCTAAAGTCTAAAGTCCGTATTAGAAAACCTCGAAACCGAAACTTGAACGTCAATCAATTCAGAGTAATTATCAAAGTTCAGTTGAGGCCTACTTATAATCGGTCGGGGTTCTTATCAAGAATTAATATTGTAATCATTCAGCAAAATAAAATTATATTTTTTTTACATATCAGTATTGCAATTATTTAATTATATATATATAAATATTTATAAATAAATATTTTCGTATTTGTGTCCGTACGGCAATCGACAAAAATAATATTTTCCGCCATTGACTTAGTAGCTGAGCTCAGTAAACCTTAAAATTGCTTTGTAAAATACTTGAATTAACCTAAGATTGCCAGTATCATGGAAATATTGGTTCAGATTCCTAAAATTACAATACGCATATTCTTATTTCCCGAGTTGTTTTAGGGCGACCTTAAAGTTCCAATAAAGCCATTCGATCGTAAAACAAACTCAGAGACAGCCATTGGAATTGTGGCTAAATCAGCTATGTTAAGTGGCATTAAAAATGCCTGTGATCTTTTTGTGATCATGTCCTGATTCCGTCACAGCAAAATCAATTCATTGAGGTGAAGACCTTAAACGCATTGGTACACAAAATGTTCTGTTCGGGAAAGAAAACTGTCTGCATTTAAAACTAACTAAAACTAATCAAAAGAAATTACCAACCTCAAAGCAGTAAAGGCAAGTTGTCATGGAAGTTATAGCACCTTCTAAAATCACAGAGTCTTCAAAAATGTGAGTAATATAATTAAAAACCTGAACCGCATTTAAGTTCCAGCTGGCATCAGATATAATAATATGCACCCAATCCCTAGAGTGGCTTCGCGTGGTAATAAGTGTGGAGGCAAACGGGCCTCCACTTGCTAATACTTGACTAGACCATAATAATTATGTGCGCGTTTTCGGAATACAGGTTTCGCTGTTTCGTGTTCAGCAATGTTGCTTTAATAACATCGGGAGATGTTGAAAAAGTGTTGGATATTTTTTCATAATTTTATTAGTCTTCTAAGTTTCTATCGATTTGCCAACAACTTTTTGCCACTCCCACTATAAAGCACTAGAGCCGTGTAAAACTGCCACGCCAAAACTTTTGAAAAGTTTTTTATATTTTTCTTCGTTTTATTGTTTGCCTTTCCAATTTTTATCTGTATACCGAAAACACGCCCTTCACCATCAAACAACTTTAATGGACACGGCCACACTTTTAAACAATTTTTTTTATTATTTTATTCCCCAATATATATCAATATCTCAGAAAAATTATGATTAATTATTATTCGGTTATCATTCATACGCTTAAGTTTTGCTTTTGTTTGTTTTTGTTTCACAAAAATCCCTCCATACATTTGTTTGTGACTTTACAGGTCACACGCTGATTGGGCAACTTTAATGTCGCTCAATTTTCAATTTTTACAATATTTATTTAGTTCTAGTTTAATGCATCGCAGTGCATTTTGACATGTATATAAAAAAAATGTTTTTCTTGTGCGCTCTAGGTAGCGCTGTCGGTTTCTGCACTCTTTGTAGTGCTGCCGGTTTTTACGACCTTGGTGTCGCTGTCTTTTGTCTGTTGCTACTGTACCTTCCGGGCAGTGCAAGTGTACTCGCATTATGGCGAGCACATCGCCAGAATCTTCTTCGCAGAAGACTTAGTATTTGTATTTAAAATTGCAGTGTAGGTGGTAGTGTGCGCGGTTTCTTTTTGTGGTTTTCTTTTTGATAGTGCATGTTTTAAATGGTTGAACTCAGCGTAAAGCTTGACCGATAAATTAAGCAACATTGTCTTTTTAATTTTATGGCGTTGCACCACATTGCGGAGATGGCGCTTGTGCGGCATTCATTTGTAGTCGTCTCCCTTTGAAGTTGAGTTGTAATCCAGAATAGGGGAAGTCTGCATCGATGACATCCAACTACTTCACTGCCTCTGATCGAGTTATCTTCTGTTCGTTTCCATCCTAGGTCCTTCCAGGACCCATGTCACGGTCGCCATGTCTTATTTAGGTTGCCATAATAATTTAAAGATTTGAATTCTCAACTCCAGATTTTTTGATGCTACGCACGAGTCAATTGCGGGAATAAACGAGGTTATCACAAGTGTGAATGCCATCGATGGCCATGCCCAGCAGTGTCGCTACTGAACGTAGGCCATTCCATAACGTGAGCAAAGTTGGGGAAATCGGATCTGAACTTCAGGCCGGCAGCATCTCGATCTCAATCGTAGCTAAGATAATGGGCAGCAAATCCTAAAGTCACCCGAGGGTTTCTACAAAGAAGATCGTTATTGTAGCAACTATATCGAATGTTGTTAAACTTACTGCACAGTCAATATGAAACTTTAAGGGTGAATTATCCGAGCCATAGGCGAAGAATATTTAATATGGCGGTAAGTAGGCGACCAATCTTCGACATCAACTCCACCAGAGGTTAAATATACATGCGCGGTTGCCCGGAGTTCTCGATCTCAAGCCTGGCCACCTTTCCGACTTTGCATACTGAATATAAACGTGACCATTTCCAATCCGAGCAGTGCTAATTTTGGCCAGCGGAATTTACAGAGGTGGTCAAAAGTATTTTCACAACGCACAATATTTGCAAACTTCAACTTCTTTTTGTTATATTTCTTCTTGTTGTTGTCCGATTTGCCTGAAATAGTTCTTATCGCTTAGCTTGATCTATGCAGAAGGTAGTCGAAAAGAAATACGAAAGATAACGGTTCATAGAACAAAGCTTAAAGCAAAAGAAAATATGCATGCAAGTTGTCAATAGTATTTTCACATGTTTATTGCGCTTCAAAAGTATTTTCACTCAACTTAATTTAGTAAATTTCAGCTTAACATCTAATTTCAACATAAGAATTTCTTTATTTTATATAAATACAATACTAATATTTTGTAACACCACCTTTGGCATCAATAACTGCTTGAAGTCTTTTTGGTATTGACCTTACCAAAGTTTGTGCAAATTCTAATGTCAATTTGGACCAAATCTCCGCTATTTCAATGATGGCTCCCTCTCGTTTTCTATTTTTATCAATAGTTCGTTGGTTTTTAATAAAAGCCCAAACGTTTTCAATGATATTAAGGTCTGGGCTTTGGGGGGGCCACGGAAGAACCGCCAGATTAAGGTCGTTTAAAAATTTTGTTGGTATCCTACCCTTATGGCATGGAGCATTGTCCTGCTGAAGAATCCATTCAGTAGTTGGAAAAAGTCTATTTCCAGACGTAAAAGCATGGTTGTTTAAGATAAGAAGGTATCCGTTCTGATTTAAAGTTCCTTCTATCGGTACCAAGTCTCCGAATCCATAATAGGAAAGACATCCCCAAAACATGACTGTGCCCCCACCAAATCTATTGGTTGGCTGGGCTGCCAAATGCTTTTGATTATTTTTCAAATGCATAAAATGCTTGCTGTATGACCCCTGGTACTGAAATGCAGACTCATCAGTCCATAAAATATTAAACCAAAAGTCAAGAGGCTTCTTAACATATTCCAACGCAAATCGAAGACGTTTTGTTTTGTTGGTTGGTGTGATCTCAATCGTTTTGCGAACAACGTATGTCTTAAAATCAGCTTCTTTTAGCATGCGACGAATTGTAGAACTACTAACTTGTTTGCCAATTGTATTTTTTGATTCTAAGGCAATTTTTACCGGACTGGCACTAGGATTCTTCGCCACAACTCCAAGTATTTGCCTGCATTGCCTTTGGTCCAGCGCAGGTTTTCGGCCTGATCTTTTTTTATTTTTTAATGTGCCAACTGTATCAAACTTTTTTATTAAGTAGTAGCCAGTTCTACGCGAAATTTGATATATTTCAGCTATTTTGGCCGCAGGTGTACCGGCTTTAAACCTAGCAACAATACCAGCCCGGGCCTCAACTGTTAACTCTTTTGTTTTGGGCATTTTATTTAATAACTGTAATAGGAAAATGATTAAATCTAATTTTTATTCAATAATTTAAATGTATTTAAGCAAACAAACCGGCACTTGTCACTCTAAACCAATCACTGAAGAACAAATTGCGTTGTGAAAATAATTGTGATGCGACGAAACCGTGTGCAAATACTTCTGACAACTGATAAAGATCTCTTCATTTGCCTCTTCCTTGCGCATAGGAATTATTTTTTCAATTCTTCTTTCATCTGACTCTGCATAGGTTTGAATTTGCAAAAGCAAAAGTTTTTTTGCATTTCACCTCCCCCCACTTGCTGCACAAGCAACTGTTTGTGACCCATGCACAAAAATGCACTTTGTGAAAATAATTTTGACCATGACCAGAGGTGGTCAAAAGTATTTTCACAACGCACAATATTTGCAAACTTCAACTTCTTTTTGTTATATTTCTTCTTGTTGTTGTCCGATTTGCCTGAAATAGTTCTTATCGCTTAGCTTGATCTATGCAGAAGGTAGTCGAAAAGAAATACGAAAGATAACGGTTCATAGTACAAAGCTTAAAGCAAAAGAAAATATGCATGCAAGTTGTCAATAGTATTTTCACATGTTTATTGCGCTTCAAAAGTATTTTCACTCAACTTAATTTAGTAAATTTCAGCTTAACATCTAATTTCAACATAAGAATTTCTTTATTTTATATAAATACAATACTAATATTTTGTAACACCACCTTTGGCATCAATAACTGCTTGAAGTCTTTTTGGTATTGACCTTACCAAAGTTTGTGCAAATTCTAATGTCAATTTGGACCAAATCTCCGCTATTTCAATGATGGCTCCCTCTCGTTTTCTATTTTTATCAATAGTTCGTTGGTTTTTAATAAAAGCCCAAACGTTTTCAATGATATTAAGGTCTGGGCTTTGGGGGGGCCACGGAAGAACCGCCAGATTAAGGTCGTTTAAAAATTTTGTTGGTATCCTACCCTTATGGCATGGAGCATTGTCCTGCTGAAGAATCCATTCAGTAGTTGGAAAAAGTCTATTTCCAGACGTAAAAGCATGGTTGTTTAAGATAAGAAGGTATCCGTTCTGATTTAAAGTTCCTTCTATCGGTACCAAGTCTCCGAATCCATAATAGGAAAGACATCCCCAAAACATGACTGTGCCCCCACCAAATCTATTGGTTGGCTGGGCTGCCAAATGCTTTTGATTATTTTTCAAATGCATAAAATGCTTGCTGTATGACCCCTGGTACTGAAATGCAGACTCATCAGTCCATAAAATATTAAACCAAAAGTCAAGAGGCTTCTTAACATATTCCAACGCAAATCGAAGACGTTTTGTTTTGTTGGTTGGTGTGATCTCAATCGTTTTGCGAACAACGTATGTCTTAAAATCAGCTTCTTTTAGCCTGCGACGAATTGTAGAACTACTAACTTGTTTGCCAATTGTATTTTTTGATTCTAAGGCAATTTTTACCGGACTGGCACTAGGATTCTTCGCCACAACTCCAAGTATTTGCCTGCATTGCCTTTGGTCCAGCACAGGTTTTCGGCCTGATCTTTTTTTATTTTTTAATGTGCCAACTGTATCAAACTTTTTTATTAAGTAGTAGACAGTTCTACGCGAAATTTGATATATTTCAGCTATTTTGGCCGCAGGTGTACCGGCTTTAAACCTAGCAACAATACCAGCCCGGGCCTCAACTGTTAACTCTTTTGTTTTGGGCATTTTATTTAATAACTGTAATAGGAAAATGATTAAATCTAATTTTTATTCAATAATTTAAATGTATTTAAGCAAACAAACCGGCACTTGTCACTCTAAACCAATCACTGAAGAAGAAATTGCGTTGTGAAAATAATTGTGATGCGACGAAACCGTGTGCAAATACTTCTGACAACTGATAAAGATCTCTTCATTTGCCTCTTCCTTGCGCATAGGAACAGTTATTTTTTCAATTCTTCTTTCATCTGACTCTGCATAGGTTTGAATTTGCAAAAGCAAAAGTTTTTTTGCATTTCACCTCCCCCCACTTGCTGCACAAGCAACTGTTTGTGACCCATGCACAAAAATGCACTTTGTGAAAATAATTTTGACCATGACCAGAGGTGGTCAAAAGTATTTTCACAACGCACAATATTTGCAAACTTCAACTTCTTTTTGTTATATTTCTTCTTGTTGTTGTCCGATTTGCCTGAAATAGTTCTTATCGCTTAGCTTGATCTATGCAGAAGGTAGTCGAAAAGAAATACGAAAGATAACGGTTCATAGTACAAAGCTTAAAGCAAAAGAAAATATGCATGCAAGTTGTCAATAGTATTTTCACATGTTTATTGCGCTTCAAAAGTATTTTCACTCAACTTAATTTAGTAAATTTCAGCTTAACATCTAATTTCAATATAAGAATTTCTTTATTTTATATAAATACAATACTAATATTTTGTAACACCACCTTTGGCATCAATAACTGCTTGAAGTCTTTTTGGTATTGACCTTACCAAAGTTTGTGCAAATTCTAATGTCAATTTGGACCAAATCTCCGGCTATTTCAATGATGGCTCCCTCTCGTTTTCTATTTTTATCAATAGTTCGTTGGTTTTTAATAAAAGCCCAAACGTTTT
>NW_001846761.1:0-1131 GCF_000001215.4 Drosophila melanogaster | reverse complement strand
AGCGCAAATACTGTCGCAAAAGCTATATTCGAAAATTTTATACTAAAGTACGGTCCAATGAAGACGTTCATTTCGGACATGGGTACCGAGTATAAAAACAATGTAATTCATGATATGTGTAAATATATGAAGATTGAAAATCTTACATCCACTGCATATCACCACCAGACTTTAGGGACAATCGAACGAAGTCATAGAACATTCAATGAATACATTCGTTCATACATCTCTGCAGATAAAACTGATTGGGACGTTTGGTTACTTTACATATTGTTTCAACACAACACCATCAGTCATGCATAATTACTGTCCATATGAACTAGTCTTTAGAAGATTACCAAGGCAGTTCGCAAATTTTAATAAAACAGATAGAATAGAACCACTGTATAATATAGAAGATTACTCAAAGGAAATAAAATTTAGATTAGAAATAGCATATAAAAGAACTAGACTTTTGTTAGAAAAAGCTAAGACTTATAGAAAACAACTTTATGATAAGAAAACTTCAGATTTTCAATTAAAAATAGGAGATAAAGTTATACTAAGGAACGAATCGGGTCATAAGTTAGATCCAGTATATATAGACCCTTATACTGTAGAAACCATAGAAGACAGAGATAACATAGTAATTAAAAATACAAAACAAAAGAAGCAAAAAGTACATAAGGATAGACTAAAAATATATAATCAATGAAACGTTTCATTTCACTTAAGAAAAGGTCTGATCAACCTCAAAACAAAAAAAAAAAAAAAACAAAAAACTCAAGAAAAATTTAATTATTTTTCCTTCTAAGAAAGTTAAAGTTAATCCAAAAATATCGTAATTCAACATACATTTTTTGTATTATTCTGTCATTATACAAAAATGCTTTGAGACAAAACATTGCTAATAATTAATAAGAAAAAACAATATCAAAAAATTGTTCCTTTCTAAACACAATATTAATATTGAGAACTCAATGACTATATTACGTCATTTCTTTAAAAAGGGAAGTGTAGCATATTGGACTAATCTACCCTAAAAATACAATAAATGATTGGGTATAACTTAGCGTCAATACATTGTGACACTTTGTCATAATAAATATAAATATACAAAAAGACCACCAAAAACTACGTAAGCACTCCAGC
>NW_001845441.1:1753-2793 GCF_000001215.4 Drosophila melanogaster | reverse complement strand
GCACGGGATTTTATTTTGAATACTACTTTCACGTAGATTCATTTGCGGATCTCTAAAATATTTTCGAATCGCTATTTTAATTCGCTGATCTTAGATAGCTAGTCGTATAGCATATCCTTCAGTTGATCAGTACCGTACTAAAAGTACTCTTTTATTTTATTGGATCCTACCGACTGCGCCAATTAAATTCATGCAATATTTATAAGTGAAAAAAATTTAATTTTTATTTCACTAAATGATTGCAAAACTTTTTATTTGAGAAGAACACCGACCTTTTACAATTAGGTCTCAAACTGAACTCTGATAATTATTCTGATTTGATTGACGTTCAAGCCTCGGTATCGAGCTTTTCTAATATGGACTTTAGACTTTAGGATTCTGAGCGTGAAGAGAAAAAGCTTTGCGTTTCTCTTGGATTCAAGTGCTTTTGCTCTTGGATACAAGTGCTCTTAGATTCTTATAATTTGTTTATTGAAATCGATACTTTTGTTTTTCGGGATTGCGGCTCCGAGCTTTGAACGTGGGAATGTGACGATGGGGTGAGGCTTAAGCAAGGAATTTTTTAAATTAGGGGACGGATCTTTAGTCTACCAGTCGGTGACTTATCTAGAATTGGGGTTTTTTCCATTCTCGAGGATCATATAACAATCTTTTTCTTATCTGGTATCTGTTGGGTACATCCGGAGTAGTGTATATTGTATTGGGGTGTATATTTTGTAAGTGTATTAGTATGTAGGGATATGCTTAAGTCTTAGGGACTGTATATGTATATGCATGACTCTAACAGAACAGAAGCTCTGACTCTACAACACCGAACATTTTCAAATATTATATAGCGACCGTGACAGGACGTCAGGAAATCAGACGTCAGGACATCTTTAGTTTTTGAACCCTCTGCCGTAGAACACTACTATATCCAGAAATTTTTCGACTTACTTTAGCTCCGTTATTCGCATACCGTTCACTGCGTCGCGAGACATCGCCGCGTGCACTGGCTCAGCCCGCGTGCCTAACGGACACGCACCAATACACTCGAGCCG
>NW_001845441.1:0-1120 GCF_000001215.4 Drosophila melanogaster | reverse complement strand
CATTGTTGAAGATGATTACGACTCTCGTGGGCCCCAGCAAAGACTTCTTATATAAAACTGAAAGAAACAACAACGTGCGAGTTATGATGCCCGACAAGGGGTCATATACTGAGCTACGTCAGCAACTCGTGGCCCAGAATAAAAGGCATCGCACATTCCAACCCAAGGATGAGAGAGCCTACAGAGTCGTAGTCAAGGGTTTACATCACACCGCTGATCGTGCCGAAATCAAAGAAGAATTGGAAAAACTGGGGCATAAGGTCAGAAGACCTCCACAATCCTATTGGGAGGAAAACCAAAGAACCACTTGGGATCTTCTTCGCCAACCTCGAACCGGCTAGCAACAACAAGGAGGTATTCCAGATCAGGAGACTGTGCAGGTCGGTCGTCACCATCGAGCCTCCGCTCAAATTTAATGACGTGCCGCAATGCTTCAGATGCCAAGGCTTCGGACACACCCAGTGCTACTGCTTTCTAGAACACCGCTGTGTAAAATGTGGTGGGCATCACGACACACGAGCATGCGCGAAGAAGGAGAACGAGAAGGCATGCTGCCTTCACTGCCAAGCCGACCACCCTGCCTCGTTTAGAGGGTGCCCTGCTTATAAAAAGGCAAAGGCACAGCAAGCCCCCAAACCCAGACCGGCCACCCCTTTCAGCAAGCCCTGCACCATCAAGCTCCCAAGTATCTCCAATATGAGCTACAGAGATGCGCTCATGTCTACCCAAGTGCCTCATCAAACCAATCCCAACCAAACCCGTCAAACCCCACCTTAATCTCCGCAACCCAGTAACATGGAACAAATGTTTGCTCGCTTCGAAGGAATGGTCGAAAGGATGATGGAGAAGATGTTTTCGCAAATGACGCAGCTTGTTGCTTCCATCCTCAACGCAAAAGTATGCTAAGCCTAAAAATAGTTATTTGGAATGCTAACGGCCTGCAGAGGAGCAGAGCCCGAGGTGGAACACCTTCTAAAAACAGATGCCATCGATGTACTACTGGTATCAGAAACCCACTTTTGTCCCAGATCCCATTTTAGCATTAGCGGCTACGATGTCATCCCTGCCAACCATTCATCTGGCAGAGCGCGCGGAGGAGCAGCCATGCTCATCAGGAGTG
>NW_001845001.1:12493-14199 GCF_000001215.4 Drosophila melanogaster | reverse complement strand
TTACTGTCAAAACCTAAGTTAACAAAAAATACTTACCACTTAATATTAATACCAAATCTATGTCCAATCCCCAAACTCACCCCACGCAATGTACACCTCAAAAATTCAAATAATTGTACCTACATATTGCATTCTATGTAATCAAAGGCAAAATAAATTGTGGATGCGGAACAGAATTCATTCTGTCTCCGTACCTCCACCAGCAAAGTAAAAAACTAGACGAAAACACAAGCAGATTGTTGGAAGAAAAACGGATACTAAGTAGAGGTTTTAAAGCTACTAGAACGGACGAGGACAAAGCTAAACTAAAAGCAGCTGAAAGCGACTAAAAAAAGCGGTAAAAATCTTGAGAGAAAAGAGAATTAATAAACAAATTGAAGGAATAGACACGAAGAACCCGGACAGAATGAGGAAAATGTGGAGACTGCTAGATGAAGGAAAAAAGACAAATCAACCGAATTTTCCCCTCAAACTGGAAACCAAAAGAGGCCCCAAATGGACGAAAACGATAAAGGAGACAACAGAAGCTTTTGTTTCCCACTTAGAAGGCCAATTTAAGCCATTTAAGCCAAATAATAATGTACCTGATTACCACATAGATATAGTTAATTCTGGACTAAGAATAATAAAGGAAAGCATGTTAACAGAAAGATATAATGTAAACAAAAACCCGCATAACCAGCCTATTACGCTTAAGGAATTAAATGACGAAATAAAAAACTTAAAGAATAGTAAAGCACCGGGAAAAGACCCTATAACAAACCAGCTAATAAAAACCTTACCGACTAAAGCTACCCTATACCAAAGACCCTATAATAACAAGATGCGTAACGCCATACGATTTTTTGGCACACGATTTTTTCGCAGTGGCTCCAGGCTCTCTCGAATTTTTGTTAGAGAGCGAGAGAGCGGAGAGCGCTACAGCGAACAGCGAACATCTTTTTTCAACGCACAAAGTGATAGCAGACAACTGTATGTGTGCACACGTATGCTCATGCATTGTAAATTTGACAAAATATGCCCTTCACCTTAGAAGTTCTTTGACTTTAAATCTATATTATTTTTGATCAATTGGCACCATGCGAAAAATTCATGTTTTGCATTGCCTTAACGTTATTATTATTTGAAAATAGATTAGAAATAGCCAAATCTATGTACATATTATCACAAAAATAAATTTCAATAATGACTTTATATAAGAATATTTGTCATTAGAGTATTCATCTTGCGGCGTGTGAAAAATTAATAAGGCAATGATTGTTGAGTGCTTGTGTCCGTACTTCGTGCTTCAAGATATGATCAAAGCAAAGACACTAGAATAATTCTAGTGTCTTTGATATGACTTTTGTATATATTTAAGTCATTTGACTTAATATGATGTAACATTAACTGTCGTCGTGCGTCACAGGGAGTTGCCTTAAACGGCTACCCCACACATTGGTTCCCGAAAGAAAGGGCAGACTAATCCGTGGTAGTAGAACCCGTTTTATTTTGGAAGAATTTAATGTTTCACAATTGCAACTAACTTAACTTATTAGCTCACCGCAGTGTGTCCTCCAACTCTTACACGACAATGAAAAGCTAAATTTTCCCGGCAATTTACAATGGCCAAAAACAATGTGCCCAGACCATATGGGCTTACAAATCCTTTCACATTCGGACTTCTCAAAATACTAACTAGAGCCTATCGATAACAATATTCGATC
>NW_001845001.1:10716-12368 GCF_000001215.4 Drosophila melanogaster | reverse complement strand
CCCGTCCTCGTCTAGGTAGGGCACCAACCCTCGAATGTCGCTCGATCTGGTAACGTCCTGTCCAGTTTCCGCCGACCTCATCTCGTCGGGGAACGACTCCAATTGTACCTGTCTGACCAACAGGTTCTCCGCGGCCTTACATTCTGCTGCGGTAATGCCGTATTCCTCAAGATCGTTTCGCTGTTTGCGGCACCAGCGCGCAAACCGTAGGACCTAGGCTGTGGTCCTCACCAGGCGACTGAAGCTCGAGAATCTCTGAAACGGAATAACAAAATCGTCTACCGCAACTAATGCAAACTCACTGGGCATCTCTTCTTCATCAGGGGCATCTGGAACACGCTCAGTTCCTTCCTCAGGCCACGGCCAGCTGGCTGCTGGCTGCCTCAAAAATGCAGGTCCTCTTAGCCACCTTGATTCCTGGCTAAGGTCGACTCCTTTCTGCGACCGCGTCGCATCATCAGCCGCATTGTCAGCTGTAGGCACCCATCTCCATTGGGAAACCTTCGACGACTCCAAAATCTCCGCCACTCGGTTGCCAACAAACTGCTAATACCGGCGGTGGGTGCTGTGAATCCATCTCAGCACCGTCTTAGAGTCCGTCCATAACACCAGGTCCGTGATGACCACACTGTGCTCCTCCTTGACAGTGTTCATCAGCCTGGTTCCAAGAACTGCTGCCTGCAGCTCCAGCCGTGGGATCGTCATCGTTCTCATTGGGGCACACTTCGTCCTCGCACGCACATACGTCGTCCTCGTATGTGACCCTCCAATAGGCCACCGCCGCGAATGCTGCCTGACTAGCATCCACGAAGACGTGCAACTCTACGGCCCGGACTGCTCCACGCTCAAAATAATGGCGCGGACATCGGAACTGTCCCACGGCGTCCATCTCTTTGCGCCAAATCGCAAAGGCTTTGTTTAGTTCCTCCGGTAGTGGTTCGTCCCACTGGATCTTCTGCCTCCAAATCTCTCGCAGCAGCAGCTTCGCTGTAACCATGAGGCAGCACAGGAATCCCAGGGGATCGAACGTTGACATTACCAGGCTCAAATATTCCCTCTTCGTAGGGACACGATCTCCACTCAGGACGCTGCTTGGCACTCTATGATACTCCACGTTAAATCTGAAGTCATCCGTTGCTACTTGCCAACGCATTCCAAGGATCTTCTCTTCAGCCTCACCCCATCCGACGCTCTTGACTCGACCTAAAGCCGTCTCCACGGTGGGTGAGCTGGATGAAAACTGGCATAATTCGAATCCAGCATCCTTGTGTATCTCCTTCACTCGGGTAGATACGCTGATAGCCTCGCTCTCTGTAGCGAAACTGTCCACATAATCGTCTACATTATGGTAGTCGGTGATGACCTTGACCGCTCTCGGATCCGAATCCCGATACTTCAGGGCATTCATAGTCTTCACGTAATGCGCAGCGCTCGGCGAGCAGGCTGCTCCAAACGTCATTACGTTCATCTCATAGACATTCGGATCTCGCTCGTCGTCGCCATCTCTCCAGAGGAATCGTTCGGAACATCTATCCTCGGGTCGGATCAGAACTTGGTGGAACATCTCCTTGATGTCACCGCAGACTCCGACGGCTCCCTCTCTGAAATGAAAGAGCACAGCTGGCAAAGGCTTATAGTGCTGAGGCCCTTTG
>NW_001845001.1:2755-4462 GCF_000001215.4 Drosophila melanogaster | reverse complement strand
CCGTAAATCGCTTGATAATAATCTCCTTCAGGTGCTCGTATTTGTTTACTTCCGAAGGGTTGCGCCAGAACATCAGATACTTCATTCATTATATCACCATCCAAAGCACTGATTAAATGGTAGTAGCGCGTGTTATCTGAAGAAATGCGGCTGCATTGAAATTGCGCTTCGATCTGCACAAACCATAACCGCACATTTTGCTTCCAAAATGGCGGTAGCGTGATGGTGGCAACCGACTCGACGACAGGAATAACGGTGCCTGCGCTGTTGCCGCGTTGAATTTCACCAGAGTCAGGCGAAGTGGGCGGTGCAGGCAAACAATCTCCGGTGTTCTGCATTTTGCTTATTGCGGGGTCACCAATATGGTAACTTAAGTAGTTACCGCTTTATTTAATTACTAAGTACAATATCTTGTTGTTTTATGCCGTAAGCTTGTTGCGCGCGGAGCTGAAGTTCCAGTGTGTCCAGTCTGACGATATCAGAAGATATCGTCCTCCAGGAAAGGTCTTGGCGTTAGTACCTGTTTTCACCGTGATGCCAGACCGGGCTTCAGTCTGGGCGCCACAATAGTAACCAACTGTCGTCGCCGCCGTCAATTATAGTCTCATCGCTGGACACCACGCCAACGCCTGTCTAATGCAAATCAACTTATATATTACTCTAAAATATAACTGTCCCCTCTAATGCTAAACAATTTTTATGTTTACTTTAAACATAAACCGATACCATAAACTATGGCGCGCAAAATGACTGCCAAGAAATCTAAAACTGTAAATTGTTGCAAACTATTTCTTCTAGTAATGTTAAATTTAAATGCGCGCATGACCGCAGCCAAGTTAACCAAAAATGTCTCGCGTAAATGTAATTCCTAAATTAACACTTGTAACTAAGCGCGTATAAATACCGCAAATCCAAAAATGTAAATATGCCATTAATTGTTACTATATATTTTAAACAAAATCAGAGTACAATAAAAATGCCAGCGTCTATTAGGCGCTGAAAATTAAAAAAAACAAAATTCAAATAATTGTACCTAAATATTGCACACACTGTAATCAAAGGCAAAATAAATCGTGGATGCGGAACAGAATTTATTCTGTCTCCGTACCTCCACCAGCAAAGTTAAATGCACAACGCAAAAAGCCCTCCGACCACGAGCAGAGCTGCCAGAGCTAGCTTTAAGCCAAGGCTTACTGACGAAATCACGCCATCGCCAAGAATCTGCAATCCCTACTTACAAAAAGGCCTCTCGGACGACCCCACAACAACTTTAGCTAATAGAGTCGACAATTTAGAAAAGAAAATTGACATTTTAATCGCCTTAATCATACAAGGAAGATATAACAATCGTAACATGGATACATCCAATTAAATCTTACAACTACTTATATATACTTTAACAAATATATCCAATAGAAAAGCGCACGTCGCTCTGCTTTTAAATTCCTTCACCGTCATCACCTTCCTCGACGCAGCCTAATTTATTTGGAAAAATAAATCAATTAGATGATGGCACAAAAATGTAAACAACACACTCACCTTAACGCACCCGGACGAACAAGCCTATGACAACGCACTCCAGCTGATCCGTACGAAACTTAAAATATGAATAGATAGATCGATATGAAAAGGATAAGTACGGCAGAAACATGATGAACAAAAGGCGACTCGCTGCAGCAATTTATGCACAACGTCACTTACCTGAAA
>NW_001845001.1:0-2735 GCF_000001215.4 Drosophila melanogaster | reverse complement strand
ACCTGAAATTTCTTGCCGCACGATCTCCTGTAGTATCCCTTATCACAGCTGCAATCTACTTGCAATGCTGCACCTGCAATAGACGGTCTACAAAAGCTGCATACGTTTCGATCAGGACACCTCGTGCGGAGCTGCTAAATCTATCCTTCTTGCTGCTCTTATAAATTCATAGATCGACGAGCGCCTACACAGAATTGACGCTAAAACCCTAAAACCTATAAACAAAATAATTAATTAATAACAAATCAAATAAAACAATCAAATAATACACAGCTAATCGCTGACCCACATTCAATGCAACCGACAGCAGGAGACGGGCCCGCAAAAGCAAAACATCGCCAATTTTGCGATTATAAACACGAAAAATTGACAATTTTGCGATGCCGTCTCCACCTCCTGATACCACTGCATTGACAAGGATCACCAGCGAGGAGCTGACATCACATTAAAAAGCTGCAAAATCCGTCCACAAATTGTATATTTTTCCTCAGTATTGTTTTTGTAAACATTTTCCGATAACCTGTAAGGAAAGGAAAATTTATTAGAAAATGATACAAGCTTAATTAAGGACACAGAAAATAGCAAACCAGACAGGCAAATTAACAGATACAGAACAGAACAGAAAATTGACAATTTTACAATGCCGTCTCCTCCTGCTGTTGCGACTGCATCAATAAGGATCACCAGCGCGGAGCTGACGCCACATTAAAAAGCTGCAAAATCCGTCCACAAAATGTATACTTTAATGAACTTCCGCTAACCTGCAATGAAAGGAAAATAAATAAATACATAATACAAAACAAACAAAGGACAATCTAAAATTAGCAAACCAGATAGCCATACTAGCAGATGCTAATATGCAGCTCCATCCTGCTGACGACAACCACGCAACTCCTTTCTCCAAGACCGCAAATACTGAAACAAGGAAGCACAAGGTAATACTGGGAATTAATTATTTAAACAAAATACTTATCTAAATGCCAATTCGATGACTCCAAACCTGCGGCACACCGGCGGCGATGGCCCATTAATAAAGGGCCTCCTAATTAATTACAAAACGTACCTGAAAAACTAAAAATTAACGCAACCATAAAAACAAAAACAATCATAATACTCACCTTCAGATTAGCTTCCACCTAATGTACCTGAAACACAAAAACAATAATTAATGCAATTAATAATTCAAATAAATACAAGTATAATACTTACCGCCAAGCTAATGTACCTGAAAAACTAAAAATTAACGGCAACCATAAAAACAAAAACAATCATAATACTCACTTTCAGATTAGCTTCCACCCAATGTACCTGAAATACAAAAAGAATAATTAATGCAATTAATAATTCAAATAAATACAAGTATAATACTTACCTCAAAGCTAATGTACCTGAAAAACAAAAAATTAATGCAATAAATAAATCAAATAAATACAAATATAATACTTACCTCCAATTTACCTCCCAGCCAATGTACCTGAAAAACAAAAATTTAATACAATCTTAAAAAACAAATAACAAATGTAATACTTACCAAATTTTAATTTTGTATTCATTTCCATGGCCCGAACGTTGCGACTGTCCTCGGCAACAAGTCCAGTTCCGGAGGCTTGCTGACGCACTGGCCACAAGACGCAAAGCTACTGGCAATCTCTCGGTGAACATCCGATCTACAATTTCCATGCCAAAACAATAGAACGACGGCCGCGCGGAATTATGCCCTGGAATTAACAATTTATTAATTGCAAACATCTACCAATGAGGGTAGAAGAGATACTCACCAAATGACTGCGGCGCGGGAACAAATTACCTGCAACGCCGGACGGACATGTTGCAAGTGGCGCGCATCCAGCGCCTGCATCATAGCCCCAGCCCAAGTACAACAACTGCAACGTCTCCAGAGGCTTCCAGCAAATCGGTGTTTCCGTCCTTCTGGCGGGGGTACCTAAAAATAAATCAATCAAACAATGTTAGTCTTAAATCTCAATGTTTTTGTAAAATTATTTAAATTGTTAAAACGTAAACAAACCGTGAAATATGATTATGTTACCAGACCATGTTACTGTCTAAAAGCTAAGTTTACAAAAAAAAAAAAAAATACTAATTTACAAACTAACTCACGGCCATACCCCTAACTCACCCCATGCAATGTAACACTCAAAAACTCAAATAATTGTACCTATATATTGCACACACTGTAATCAAAGGCAAAATAAATTGTGGATGCGGAACAGAATTTATTCTGTCTCCGTACCTCCACCAGCAAAAGAAAATGGCAGAGCTTTGGACTTAGAAATTTTCACTGAACTTGGCACAAATTATTTTTCACTTTTTCACATTTTGAATTTTGCACTATTCGGACTGGATTAATATTTAAATATATTCGGAAATTTGGACTTAGAAATTTTCACGAATGAGGGTGAAAGGAGAACGGTGGTTAATATGGCGGCGCCCGTGAGAATGAATAAGTACTTTTCTTTAATTGCCTTTTGTCGGAGAAATTCGATAGATTTGACTTATAAATAAATCTTAAAGCAAATTGAACGAAATTGGATTTTTGAACCTTTTGCTGCAGACCGGCAATTAAAAGGAATGGAAATTTCGTATTTATCTTATAATTTGTTTGCTGGTGGACAAACTTGAAAATCCAAGTGATCCAGCTCGAAGGACCAAAAAATTATGGGGTTGTAGGGGGTGCTATCCTGGAATTTTCCAAATATGCTGAAAAGAAACACTCG
>NW_001846344.1:0-1264 GCF_000001215.4 Drosophila melanogaster | reverse complement strand
CATAAACTTCAAACTTAATGAGCGCCAACAGCGAGTTGACGCTAAAACCAAAAAACCTAAAAACAAACAAATAATTAAATACAAACAAATAAAATAAAACCAAACAAAACACTTACCTCACTGACAACAGCCAGTTGCTGATCCACATTCAACGCAACAGACAACAGGAGACGGGCCCCGCAAACGCAATACAAAATCGCCATTTTTTGCGATTTTAAATACAAAAAATCGACAATTTTAGGAAGCCGTCTCCATCTCCTGATGCCACCGCTATAATAAGGATCACTGGTGATGCCACACCAATAAACCGCAATATTTGTCCTCAAAACGTATACTTCTTCTCAGTATCGCAACTTCCACGAATTACTGGGAATTATTTAATTAAACAAAATACTTATCTAATTGCCAATTCGACGACTCCAAATCCACGCCACACCGGTCGCGATGGCACATAAATAAAAAGCCTCCTAATTAATTAAAAAACGTACCTGAAAAACTAAAAATAAACGCAATCATAAAAACAAAAACAATCATAATACTCACTTACAGATTAGCTTCCACCTAATGTACCTGAAATACAAAAACAATAATTAATACAATTAACAAATCAAATAAATACAAGTATAATACTTACCTCAAAATGACCTCTCAGCTAATGTACCTGAAATACAAAAACAAAGAATTAATGCAAATAAATAAATCAAATAAAACAAATATAATACTTACCTCCAAATTACCTACCAGCTTAAAATCTTAAAATCTATTAACAAATGTAATACTTACCAAATTTTTAATTTTGTATTCATTTCCATGGCCCAAATCGCTGCGACGGTCCTCGGCAACAAATCCTGTTCCGGCGGCTCCAAGCTGCCAATCCCGACGCACTTGCCACAAGACGCGGCGCTCCTGGCAACTCTCGAAGAACAACCGAGATGCAATCTAAACTGACGACTCCTCTGCCACAAGAACCAGATTCCAACACCATAACGCCAGCAGCTCCAAAACGACGCCAAGTCCGCTGCACGAGATCCATCTTTCCTCTTCCTGACGACCGGCGAAGCTGCCCTGCAATTTAATAAATTTATTAGACAACTGCAAACATCTACCACTTAGGGGTGGTAGAGACAACCACCAAATGACAGCGGCGCGGGATGCTGCCACCGTTATTGAACTACCTACAACTTTGGCCGGCTTGCAAGTTGCAAGCGACGCGCATTTCAGCGTCCACAACAAGCCCCAGCCAGAATACAACAAACACTCACCT
>NW_001847194.1:0-1025 GCF_000001215.4 Drosophila melanogaster | reverse complement strand
ACACAGGAGGACGAACCAGTCCCCATGTGCGAATAAGTTATCATAACAAAATTTACAAGGGAATGATTGACACAGGCTCATCAATCAATCAAACAATCAATAGGGAAAATTTAGAAAAAAAAGAAGAAAATCTAACCAAAGACCCTAGAATAACAAGATGCGTAACGCCATACGATTTTTTGGCACACGATTTTTTCGCCGTGGCTCTAGAGGTGGCTCCAGGCTCTCTCGAATTTTTGTTAGAGAGCGAGAGAGCGGAGAGCGCTACAGCGAACAGCTCTTTTCAACGCACAAAGTGATAGCAGACAACTGTATGTGTGCACACGTATGCTCATGCATTGTAAATTTGACAAAATATGCCCTTCACCTTAGAAGTTCTTTGACTTTAAATCTATATTATTTTTGATCAATTGGCACCATGCGAAAAATTCTTGTTCTGCATTGCCTTAACGTTATTATTATTTGAAAATAGATTAGAAATAGCCAAAACTATGTACATATTATCACAAAAATAAATTTCAAAAATGACTTTATATAAGAATATATAAATATAAACCGCAATATTTGTCCTCAAAACCGTTTCTCTTCTCAGTATCGCAACTTCCACGAATTTTCCGCTAACCTACAATGAAAGGAAAATCAATAAGAATGTGATACAAAAAATTAATCGAGGGCAAATAGAAAATAGCAAACCGGACAGGCATACTAGCAGATGCTAATATGCAACTCCATCCTGCTGAGACAAACACGCACTCTTTTTTCCAAGATTGCAAATACTGAAACAAGGAAGCACAAGCTAATACTGGGAATACGCCACACCGGTCGCGATGGCACATAAATAATAATTAATTAAAAAACGTACCTGAAAAACTAAAAATAAACGCAATCATAAAAAACAAAAACAATCATAATACTCACCTACAGATTAGCTTCTACCTAATGTACCTGAAATACAAAAACAATAATTAATACAATTAACAAATCAAATAAATCCAGTATAATACTTACCTCAAAATGACCTCTCA
>NW_001847152.1:0-1035 GCF_000001215.4 Drosophila melanogaster | reverse complement strand
TTGGCGAGGTCGCAAACAGCGCAGACGCAACTATACACAGTGCCATTGAAGATAATCTAAATTACATATCCATAACAGAAAGACCAATAAATTACTTCTCTCGACAAATAGAGATAGAAAAAGGCGATAACAGATACAACAAGTGTACATCATTTCTTTCAAAAATTAAAGATTAAAATAGTCTATAAAGAAATGACATCTGAACTCGCCAAAAATCTCATTAAGGAATATGTGTGTACCAAAAAGAGTGCAATTTATTTCCCTAATGACGAAGATTTTCTGATCTTCCAGAGAGCGTTTACTGAAATTATAAGCCCTAACAATTTCACAAAACTCTTGAGATGTACCACAAAGTTAATTGATATACTAACGTATGCAGAATTCAAAGATTTAATCTTAAAGAAACATAAGGGAACTTTTACATCCGGGTATAGAAAAAACAATCAATTTATTTAAAGAAGAATATTACTATCCTGATAGTCAAAAACTTATTCAAAACATTATCAATGAATGTGAAATTTGTAATCTAGCAAAAACAGAACATCGAAACACGAAATTGACATATGAGACTACACCAGAAATATTTAACACAAGAGAAAAATACGTGATAGATTTTTATCTCACAGGAAACCAGATCTTCTTATCTTGCATTGATATCTATTCGAAATTTGCATCACTAGTTGAAGTAAAAAGTAGAGATTGGCTAGAAGCAAAAAGAGCCATTACTAAAATATTCAATGATATGGGAAAACCGCAAGAAATTAAAGCAGACAAAGACTCAGCTTTTATGTGTATAGCCTTACAAAATTGGTTAAGATCTGAAGGTGTACAAATTTCTATAACGACTAGCAAAAATGGTATATCTGATATAGAAAGATTCCACAAGACCGTAAACGAAAAGCTAAGAATCATTGGTAGCGAACAAAATATTGAAGATAGGTGCACAAAATTCGAAACAATTCTATACCCCCACAATCACAAAACTAAACATAATAGTACTAAAAGATTTCCAGCAGACATTTTCCTATATGCAGG
>NW_001846002.1:0-1608 GCF_000001215.4 Drosophila melanogaster | reverse complement strand
AGTACCTGCCTACGCTTGTGCGCCGCGAGAAGTGGTGCCGACGAACGGAGCCCATCCACCAGGGTGATGTGGTCTTCGTCTGCGATCCTGCCTTGGCCCGACGAGAGTGGCGCAAGGGCATCGTGGAGGAGATCTACAGCGGAGCTGATGGAGTTGTCAGACGCGCTAAGGTGCGCGTGAACGAAAACGGCCTATCTAGGACAATGATGCGACCCGTCTCTAAACTTGCAGTTTTGGATTTGAGTGAAGCGGTTCTTCACGGGGTCGGGGATGTCGCGGATCGAATATTGTTATCGATAGGCTCTAGTTAGTATTTTGAGAAGTCCGAATGTGGAAGGATTTGTAAGCCCATATGGTCTGGGCACATTGTTTTTGGCCATTGTAAATTGCCGGGAAAATTAAGCTTTGGAGAGAGTTGGAGGACACACTGTGGCGAGCTAATAAGTTAAGTTAGTTACAATTGTGAAACATTGAATTCTTCCAGAATAAAACGTGTTCTACTACCACCAATGTGTGGGGTAGCCGTTTAAGGCAACTCCCTGTGACGCACGACGACACATTCGGCTAGAGCTTGAAGAATACGACTTCACAGTAGAATACCTAAGGGGGAAAGATAATTTTGTAGCAGACGCACTCTCACGTATAAATATAAAGGAACTCAAAGACATGCAACATGAAGTCCTGAAAGTCACTACCAGACAACAAAGTAGACAAGAAAACTGTACAGTAACAAATAAGGAACTATTGCCTAGGCAAAGTATCCAAAATGTATCTAAGCCCAACGTACACGAAGTCATAACAAATGATGAAGTACGAAAAATAGTGACCTTGCGAATAACTGAATCTATTTGTTTACTAAAACGAGGAAATAAAGTTATTGCAAGAATTGATGTTGACGATTTATAAACCAATGGAATTTTTGATTTAGGTCAGTTCTTCCAAAGGCTTGAAATGCAAGCTGGTATACTAAAAATCAACCAACTCAAATTGACACCGAGTGAAAAAATTTTTGAAACCATTTCAATAGATAATTTCAAAAATATGGGCAATATAAAATTGAAATCATTAAGAGTAGCGCTACTCCAGCCGGTGACCATTAAAAACTCAAAAAGACCCCAATGACTCACACAGAAACCCCAACAAATGCTTTCGATATAGTGATAGTGGACACAGTTGGTCCACTACCGAAATCAGAATATGGCATCGTCACACTAATATGTGATTTGACGAAGTATCTAGTAACCATACCTGTTGCGAATAAGAGCGCAAATACTGTCGCAAAAGCTATATTCGAAAATTTTATACTAAAGTACGGTCCAATGAAGACGTTCATTTCGGACATGGGTACCGAGTATAAAAACAATGTAATTCAAGATATGTGTAAATATATGAAAATTGAAAATCTTACATCCACTGCATATCACCACCAGACTTTAGGGACAATCGAACGAAGTCATAGAACATTCAATGAATACATTCGTTCATACATCTCTGCAGATAAAACTGATTGGGACGTTTGGATACAATACTTTACATATTGTTTCAACACAACACCATCAGTCATGCATAATTACTGTCCATATGAACTAGTCTTTGGAAGATACCAAG
>NW_001845725.1:0-2105 GCF_000001215.4 Drosophila melanogaster | reverse complement strand
ACTGCTGGAGGGACGAATCACTCCTTGCTGGAGTAAGAGATCGAAATCTCGGCGTGCCGCTTTTAATTTTTCGCCTGTAAGCCGTCTTGGCTTGTCGAAAACAGGTGGGCCAGTTGTTTGAATGCAATGCGCAACCTCGTTATGAATGCGGGTTGCTAAAGGCACATTAGGACGTGTGATCTGCACAAAGCGACTAAGAAGATTGGAGTACGGGCGATCTATTCCACTGGAACTTTGCACGTTGATTGTAGAAACGTTGTAGAGTTTTGCTTCTGCAACTTCTCCTTTGGTCGAAACAGCTTTTGAGGGATCCATAAGGGATCCTTGAGGTCGAGGATGAGGCCGTGGTGCGTGAGGAAATCTGCTCCGATGATTGCTGATTGGACGTTCGCAACGACGAACGACCAGGTGAAGTTACGCCGTAAGTTGAGACCAAAAGTTAGATTTAGCGTTCCGTAGGTATCAATTATAGACGTGTTGGCCGCGTAGAGTTTGAAGTCGTCTTTGCGACGATGCAATCCCTTGATTATCGAAACAGGTATAAGTGAGATGACTGATCCCGGAGTCGATAAGGAATTTTATGTGGGTATTACGATCGATTATGTGAAGTCGGGTACTCCTTTGAGGGGCGAGTGCTTGGAGGTCTGCTGTCACCAGTCGCCTGAACAGGTGACAGCTTTCTTTAGTTTCCCTGCTGTGGCACCCAGGCACATGGCGAGCAGCATTTTCGTGCATTAGGTCCGAATTTGGCATGATAAAAGCAGACACGTGGTGCTCGGAGTTGCTGCTGGTTGCGATCGGCTGAGCGAGAATAGCTGGGAGGCTGCATGTTCTGCAGAAGAGTTAAAGAGGCCTTGATGGCAGCGATGTCGCGTTTCAAGTCGTCCACGACACTTGTGCCAGCAGCCGGCGCGTATTCGCGGGTGTTACCTCTGAATTGTGCCGAGGAGGACCCAGCAGCCATGACAAAAGAACCCGATTCCTCTTCCATGAGATCGTCAGCGAGTGCAGTTTGCTCTTCCAAAGTTGCTGAGCGTAGGAGCTTCAAGCCCCGTTGTACGTGCTGCGGTAGCTGAGAGAGCCAGCGGAGTCTGCAGACGCGCGACTATCAGCAAGTGTTGTCATTTGCCGAAGGAGCTGCGAGGGCTTCTTGTCCCCAAGGTCAAGCTCCAGTAAAGCGCGCTCCAACTGTCTGTCCGGCGAGTCCGTAAATCGCTTGATAATAATCTCCTTCAGGTGCTCGTATTTGTTTACTTCCGAGGGTTGCGCCAGAACATCAGATACTTCAGTCATTAGATCAGCATCCAAAGCACTGATTAAATGGTAGTAGCGCGTGTTATCTGAAGAAATGCAGCTGCATTGAAATTGCGCTTCGATCTGCACAAACCATAACCGCACATTTTGCTTCCAAAATGGCGGTAGCTTGATGGTGGCAACCGACTCGACGACAGGAATAACGGTGCCTGCGCTGTTGCCGCGTTGAATTTCACCAGTCACCAGTTCACCAGTCAGGCGAAGTGGGCGGTGCAGGCAAACAATCTCCGGTGTTCTGCATTTTGCTTATTGCGGGGTCACCAATATGGTAACTTAAGTAGTTACCGCTTTATTTAATTACTAAGTACAATATCTTGTTGTTTTATGCCGTAAGCTTGTTGCGCGCGGAGCTGAAGTTCCAGTGTGTCCAGTCTGACTATATCAGAAGATATCGTCCTCCAGGAAAGGTCTTGGCGTTAGTACCTGTTTTCGCCGTGATGCCAGACCGGGCTTCAGTCTGGGCGCCACAATATTGTATCCAAACGTCCCAATCAGTTTTATCTGCAGAGATGTATGAACGAATGTATTCATTGAATGTTCTATGACTTCGTTCGATTGTCCCTAAAGTCTGGTGGTGATATACAGTGGATGTAAGAATTTCAATCTTCATATATTTACACATATCTTGAATTACATTGTTTTTATACTCGGTACCCATGTCCGAAATGAACGTCTTCATTGGACCGTACTTTAGTATAAAATTTTCGAATATAGCTTTTGCGACAGTATTTGCGCTCTTATTTGCAACAGGTATGGGTACTAGATACTTCGTCAAATCAAATATTAGTGTG
>NW_001845160.1:0-4225 GCF_000001215.4 Drosophila melanogaster | reverse complement strand
CTATCCCTTCATTTTTCTGGTCACTTCACTCAACTGTACACTTATTAATCTATTTATTAATTCCATTGTCAGGTTACTGGCGCTGGATATCCCGCCCGCCATCCCGCCATTGTTAATTTTAAATTTTCAAAACTATTTATCAAACCTTCCAGTTTGTTTTAAAATAATTATTTTAAAGTTTAATTTTAAAGCTTGTAGTACTCTCGGTATCTTGATCTTAATTTTTAGATTCTATTTAAAGGCTTAGTGCTATTTTTTATCTGCTCACGATACTTTCCGTGGGAGTTCTTCCTTCAATGTAGTTGTCCTGATTATCTTCTGTTGGGGTCTTCCTTCAATAGGTTTGTCTTAATTATTTGGGAGTCTTCCTTCAATCGGGTCGTCTTAATTATTATTGATTGGTGTTTTCCTTCAATTTTGTATCTAGCTGTGGCCGGGGGTTGCCTTCAGCTCTTCCTTCCTTCTTGGTGTTGATTTTTACGTTTGTTTTTTTTTTAATTGTGTTTGTAGTTGAGTTCTGATTTTTTAATATTGTGTTCTCGTAATTAGTGTTAAGTATTCAGTCCACCTTTTATATTAAATTCTTAATTGGATTATTGCATTTATTGATTTCCGATTAAGTTTATTCACGATCACTGTCACAGTAGTTAGGTGTCGTTGGATTGTTGTGGATGTTTTAATTTTTCCACTAAAAATATGAGTTGTTGGCGCCGCGAGTTACGTTTTGTAATTAACTTATTTTCGTTAATATTTATTTAGAACTTTTAAGTACGCCGCCCCACGTTGGGCGCCAATTAACTTTTTGCGGGATAAATTATTTAAAAAAATAATTTTTTATTTTTTAATATTTTATTGGTGTTAAACTTTTCAACTTATCACTTGGATACCAAACGCTTATTGTTATCTATTTATACATTTATAAACCGTTCTTTTTATCCTCCCGAATCAGACTGATCTTCAAATTCTGAATCCTAAGCCAATCAACCTCGGCCAGAAGCTTTTCTTTGACACTTTCTGAACTTTTGATAAAAGCTTTATGCTGGAATTATTCCACTGCATTGTGAAATTCAATTATGCTGATCTCTGCAGTTTTTGATTGAAGCGCAATAAGTTGGCCGTGGTTTGGTCTTCAAGCGGAAGCTGTGTTTACCGTTAAGTTTGGGTTATTTACTTTAGCGGGTAGCTAAGCGCTGGCAAAGGCAATGACAAAAAAAAGACAAAAACAAAGACAAAGGAAATGCCGACGAGATTGAAAATTGAAATTTGTTTATACGCTGTGGAAGGGTGCTATGTTTATGGGTTGGATAACTTATATTCATAACATACAAGCACATTCTAGCACTCCGTTACAATGTGTACATATACAGTCAAGCCCAAGTGTATGCGTAATACAAAGCACCCACGTGCATATATATATAAGATAACATAGATAAGCATCGCTACGCTGCAGGCTACGCCGGCAGCGCTGCTCCCCGACCTAGGCTAAGAAATCTTTGTATGCAGATCATGCAGATCATGATATCAATTACGAGTTGATCTCGAACGGAGCGGGACCTTCCCTGCTCCCTTCAAATGGAAATAATAAAGAATATAATTACAAGAAGAGAAACCAATTACAAATAAAAAACTAAAACGACTACAACCACATGGTAACAACTAAAGTCTTGAAGATCATATGACAATCTTATTCTTATCTGGTATCTGTTGGGTACATCCGGAGTAGTGTAGGGTGTGTTTGGGTGTATATGTTGTATGTGTATTAGTGTGTGCATGTGCTTAAGTCTTTTGGATATGTCACTCCCCCAATCGTATTATCGTATTATTGTTTCCTGGTTGAATATCTTCATTGTAGGTTGAATATCAGTATCGCAATTTGTTGGTTCTGTTCTTTTTCCACATTGAGCCTATTAATTATGTCAATACCGCTGTTGATTATGTCGATAATTATGTTAAGATCATGGGTTTTCACGGAGTCTGACATGTCATAAATTTTTTCCTGTAGCTCATTCCTGTTGTCTTCATTTAATGTACCAAATAAGTGTTTATTTGTCTTCCTTACTACGTTCAAAAGACCTCTTTTGCTTCGCTAAATAATTCTTAATCAATTTATTTCCCGTTTAAGTATATCGACTAAATATTGAATCTGTGGTACATTGGGATAGTCGTTAGCTTCAGTTACTAGATTTTCGAACATAAGCATTGTCTTTGTTATGTTCATACTCAAAATAGAGGTATTCGTAGCTGATTGGAATTTCCATCGTTCCGGTCTGGAATATAAAATATCCATTCTTCCCACTTATTGGGTTTACTTCGATGTTGCTCCATCTGACCATGGTGATAAGTGACAACATGCAACTGGGCATTATTAGAAATAATTATTTATTAATTATAATAATTATAATTATTTCTTGCGCTTCTTTGGGTGGTCTGGAATTATGTTATTTGCTCTTATTAAACCTTTTTGTTTCTTAAATTTTGGTTTGTAATGAACGATTTTCATGCCGCGGTTTTTTCCTCAAATGTGTTCAATCTTTCCTGTCTTTTTAAATTTTGTACACCTATCTTCAATATTTTGTTCACAACCGATGATTCTCAGCTTTTCATTTACGGTCTTCTGAAATCTTTCTATATCAGATATATCATTTTTGCTGGTTGTAACAGAAATTTTTACGCCTTCGGATCTTAACCAGCTATGTACATTAAAGCTGAATCTATGTCTGCTTTAATTTCCTGTGGCTTTTCTATATCATTGAATATTTTATTATGGCTCCTTTCACTTTTAGCAAATCTCTACTTTTTACTACAACTAGTGAGGCAAATTTTAAACAAAAATATCAATACAAGATAGGAAGATCTGGTTTCCCGTGAGATAAAAAGCCCTTGTTTTAAATATTTCTGGAGTTGTTTCATTTGTCAATTTTGTGTCTCGATGTTCTGTTTTTGCCAGATTACAGATTTCACATTAGTTGATAATATTTTGAATTAGCTTTTGACTATCAGGGTAATAGTATTTTCTATATTCTATATATTTCTTTAAACCAATTAATGGCTTTTTCTGTACCTGGATGTAGAAGTTCCTTATGTTTATTCAGGATTAGATTCCGCATAAGTTAGTATATCAATTAGCTTCGTGGTACATCTCAATAGTTGTAAGGGCTTATGATTTCGGTAAATGACCTCTGGAAGATCAGAACCTGAGGGCTTTGGCGAGTTTAAGTGTCATTTCTTTATAGATAATTTTAATCTTTAGTTTTTGAAGGAAGTGGCTTACACTTGTTGTTTCACTGTCGCCTTTTTCTATCTATATTTGTCTAGAGAAGAAATCATCGTGATCCGAAGTTCCAGCTAACCATTTCCAAACAGTACCTAACTCATTTATTCCCCTTTTTGATCTAGTTGGTATCACTTGTGTCAGAATTAATTCCAGTATTTGTATTTCGTAAGTAATTTCCAATTTTGTCCGAATATTTGTATCCTTTCTAACATATCCTGATTCTAGATTGATTATTTCTTTATAAAAACTTAAGTTAGTTACGTGGAATAAGTCGGCATATGATTCATAGGTAAGGACATCCTTTTTGTCCTTGAACAGGAAGAATTCGTGATTGAAATAATCAATTATTTCTGAAGTGATTATCATTACGAATGGTATTAGAAGTAATAAGAAATGCATTTTCTGTAATTTAATAAAATAAAAAAAATATGGTATTTGTTAAAACTTAATGTTGTCTTTGTGAATAGTTCTGTTTCTATTATTGATTATAACTTTGTTAGGTAAGTTTTCCTTAACAACCTGTTTTTTGTATCTAGTTTTTAACTTATTTCTTTCTCCGTGTTTCTTTTCATAAACAACTTGACCTACATGATATTCTTTTTCTTTGCGACCTTCATTATGTGTTACTAACATTTTTTCTTGTGTGTTCTTTAGAATTCTTGAAATATTTTCGTGATTAATTTTATTATAAAGAATATCAAAAGGTTTTTTGGTTTGTTGTTGAATGGATACTCTGATTGAATTCTTTTGCGGCTCTAATAATTATTTCAGAATAGTCAGTAAGATTAAATTCTTCCTTTATACAACGAGATAATTCTGTTAATGTTGAATGTGCCCTTTCTACTTGTCCGTTCCAGGTACTGTGTCTGGGGTCTGCGAAATGTAGAGTTAAACCACATCTTTGTGCAAAGGATTTAAATTGGTCAGAGGTAAAGCTTGGTTCATATCAGT
>NW_001845532.1:0-2541 GCF_000001215.4 Drosophila melanogaster | reverse complement strand
CAGTTTCACCATCCGATCTCCGACTAGGCCCGCGTTGCAGTTGAAGACGACGGCCTATGTCCTCCCTCAACTAGCCGGAAATCTGCCTTCCTACCCAATTCCGAAAAATTTCCTTCGGGATCTTCCCGATTTTCCACTGGCGGGATCCAAAATTCTATGAGAGCGCACAAATAGATGTACTTATCGGAGCCGACATCCTGCCTTCGGTGCTTCTGAGTGGAGCAAAAACCAACATCTGTGGCTCTCTCTTGGGGCAAGAGACCATTTTTGGCTGGGTACTAACTGGGCCAGTGTCAGCCTCAGCCCAAAGCAGAATTTCCTCTTTTTCGACACAGATCTCCCACGCGTACGATAATTCACTGGACAAACTCCTCACGAAATTTTGGGAGGTGGAGGATATACCAACAAAGTTGGTAAAAGAATCCGATTCCATGTGCGAGAAGAATTTCCTTCAAACGACCACGAGAAACGAGCGCGGCAAATATGTCGTTACTCTGCCTTTTCGCGACCCAGAACATATCGGTTCCGGGCTAGGGCATTCTAGGTCTGTCGCGTTGGCTCAGTTCTTAAGAAATGAGCAGCGTCTAAAAAGAGATGAGGCCTTGAAAGCGAGATACGATTCGGTGATCCAGGAATATCTCGACTTAAAGCACATGCGACAAGTTCTTCCTACGCATGATTGCAACGCCTATTATATGCCACATCACGCCGTCTTAAAACCGGAGAGCGTAACTACTAAACTCCGTGTAGTATTCAATGCCTCCAGCCCATCATCGAATGGTACCAGTTTAAATGATATCCTTCATGCTGGCCCTGTCTTACAGTCCGACTTGACCATTCAAATTCTGAAGTGGCGCTATTTCCGATACGTGTTCAACGCCGATATCGAGAAAATGTATCGGCAGATCTGGGTGGATCCGATACACACTCCATTCCAGCGAATACTTTTCCGTAACAATAGAGGGGAAAGCAGAGATTTCGAACTGAAAACAGTAACCTTTGGAGTCAATTGCGCGCCTTTCCTGGCGATCCGAGTACTGCAGCAGCTAGCAGCTGACTTAGAACTCAGCCATCCAAAAGCTAGCAATGTCATTCGAAATTTCATGTATGTGGATGATGTTCTAGCCAGAGCGGACTCTACGGGAGAAGCTCAGCTCATGGTGCACGAGCTCCGAGACGCTCTGAATTCCGCCGGATTTCCATTGAGGAAAAGGACCTCCAACCAAAAGGAAATTTTGGCGGCCATTCAGAGCAACCATCTTTTAAATACTGATTTTCTCGAGATCGATGGAGAAAGTACTGCCAAAACCCTCGGTATTCGCTGGAAGTCAACCTCAGAGTTCGCTATCGAAACGTCCTTTACAAAACGCCAAGTCCTGTCCCAAATTGCCAAATTGTTCGACCCTGCAGGCTGGTTAGCACCGTTTATCGTTCGAGCTAAAATTTTCATGCAGGAGATTTGGCTGCAGGAGCTTGGGTGGGACGAAAACATGCCAAATGAGCTTTTTCAGCGATGGCCTAATTTTCTCCAAAGTTATTCGGTTTTTGCGATGCATCGCAAAAGGCTTATGGGGCGGCAATATATGTCAGCGTAGAAGTGGGCAGCACCATTATGGTGCAACTCCTAACCGCGAAAACCCGGGTAGCACCAGTCAAAACGGTTTCGCTCCCAAGACTGGAGCTGTGCGGAGCGTTATTGCTTTCCGAAATGGCTGCAGCCATCATTCCGCAGATGCCTACGATTAACTCCGAACTTTACTGTTGGACGGACTCTACGATAGTGCTTGCATGGTTAAGCAAGCCAGCGTGCCAGTGGACCACATTTGTAGCCAATAGGGTGACGAAGATCGCTCAGGCCACAAAACCAGAGAATTGGTCTCATGTTCAATCTCAGCATAATCCAACAGACCTGGCAAGTAGAGGAGTTTCCCTCCAAGATCTAGCCGATAGCCAGTTATGGTGGCACGGACCGACTTGGTTGCAAAATCCACGCAACCTATGGCCAACTCAGGTCGACAACGCTCCGGTGACCGACCTGGAGAAGCGTGCTCTAAAAGTCCATCTCGCAAAAGCTCCTTCTGAAGAGTTGTTGGCACGTTCGCAAGGACTGATCAGGGCGTGCGGCCGTGTGGCGGCTTCCGAAAGCCTTCAATACAATGAACGGCATCCAGTGATTCTTCCGTATAACTGCCTGCTTTCTCGCCTCCTTGCGAATTTCACTCATCGCATAACTCTCCATGGTGGTAACCAGTTAATGGTGCGCCTCATCCGGTCGAAATACTGGATTCCGAGAATTAAGAAACTGATGTTTTTGTTTTTGTTTGTTTCTCCACCAAGGCCATCCATTTAGAGCCTACATCTGACTTAATGGCTGAAAAGTTTCTTGCCTCTTTCTCTCGTTTTGTATCCAGAAGAGGGTGTCCACGTCAAGTCCAGTCAGACAATGGCAAAACCTTTGTTGGCGCTGCCACCCTGCTTTCCCGCGATTTCCTTCAAGCCGTAAAAGAGTCGGTGACGAATGCCTATATTCATCAAGAGATG
>NW_001846289.1:0-1293 GCF_000001215.4 Drosophila melanogaster | reverse complement strand
GTCCATCTGCAGGATTTTGCTGCAGAGCTTCTTCTTACGTTGGCAAGTCCCTTTGTGTCGTGGGCTGTGCGCTTGAGAATTGTGGCTCTTCCGCCATCAATTATTATGTTTTATAATGTTATTTGAATTTATTAATTTATTTAATTTATAGTCTAACTAAGATCAGTCGACTTTAATTATTAGCACTTTAAACACTTCGTGTGCGTCCTGCAATAGTCCTGCAATGGTCCTGCAATGGTCCTGTCACGGTCGCCATGTGATAGGTTCAACAAGTAGTACGGTATTTTGGTAGTTGATGAAATAGACTTGGCTCTGGAGCTCAGAGCTTCTGCTCTGCTTGAAACGGTTTATTCGAATAATCAAAGTGTGCTGAAGTTGGGTTCAGCTAACCCGCACATACACTGCTTATATCTATGTATTCTTACTTACATTTATACATATACATATTTATGCAGAAGGCATTGACCACTTGAGCTGCAAAGTGCATGCTCAGCAGTCCCACGATCGGCTTATGTATAAGGGTTAGATCGTATTACTGGGGCGCTGGAGTGCATACGTAGTTTTTGGTGGTCTTTTTGTATATTTGCATATTTATATTTATTATGACAAAGTGTCACAATGTATTGACGCTATGTTATACCCAATCATTTATTGTATTCTTAGGGTAGATTAGTCCAATATGCTACAGTGTCCACGTCTTGTCCAGTCAGACAATGGCAAAACCTTTGTTGGCGCTGCCACCCTGCTTTCCCGCGATTTCCTTCAAGCCGTAAAAGAGTCGGTGACGAATGCCTATATTCATCAAGAGATGCAATGGCAATTTATTCCTCCGGGGGCACCCCATATGGGAGGCCTTTGGGAACAGGCGTAAAAAGTTTTAAGCCGCTATTTTACAAATGCAGTGCCACACGAAAATACACGTTCGAAGAGCTCTCCACGCTCTTGGCAAAAATAGAAGCGTGCCTTAACCCCAGGCCGCTCTCTCCTATGTCTGAGGATCCGACAGATTTGCTGGCTCTGACGCCAGGTCATTTCCTTGTCGGGGGACCCCTTATGTCCACGGTGGAACCCGAAGTAAAGGGAGAAACGAAATCCATTCTTAATCGGTGGCAGCATTTGAAAGCTCTCCATCAGCAGTTCCGTGTGCGATGGAAAGAAGAGTACCTCAAAGAACTCCACAAGCGCTCGAAATGGCAGGCCCCGTCCAAAAATCTCCGCATCGATGACATGGTCGTCATCAAGGACGACAACTTACCCTCTAATGAGTGGCGGCTCGGCAGAATTGAGTCTGTC
>NW_001845094.1:1751-5182 GCF_000001215.4 Drosophila melanogaster | reverse complement strand
TTCCCTATGACGATGAAGAAGAAGGACGTTCATTTGAGGAAAGCTAGGTGGGCATTATACCTTCAAGACTTTGATTATCAAATAGAACATCACTCAGGGACGAGAATAAGACATGTTGATGCGTTGAGTAGAGTATGAGGAACAGAAAATTCAGCATCTAGTGATTACCACAGGTGTACCACGTGGAAATGGTCAGGTGGAGAGAATGCATAAGACAGTAGTGTCGATGTTGTCGAAGTTAAGTCATGAAAGTGCAGGAGACTGGTATAAGCATGTCAGTAAAGTGCAGCAAATAATCAATAGCACACCGCCTAGAAGCACTTTAGTGTAGCCTTTTAAAATCTTGACTGGCACTGAATTGCGTCTTTCGAATGATCTAGAGCTTAATTTGTTGATAAAGCAATCCTTAGTGAAGGATTTAGATGAGGAGAGAGAGCTGGTGCGCGTAAGAGCTTCCGAAAACATAAAACAGTTGCAGACAGAAAATAAAAGGGTTTTCGATTTAAAGCACAAAAGGGAAAAAATTTATAAAATAGATTTTAGAAAATAGAAAATTTATAGAATAGATTACGCGTACTCAGTACGGAACTGGGTTTAAGTTGAAAGGAAAATTTCTAGGACCTTATAAAGTTGTTAAGATAAACAAGCACGGAAAGTATGACGTAGAAAAACTTGGAGACGGCGATGGACCTTTTATGTCATCAACAGTCGCAGAATATATGAAGCCGTGGGGAAATTCATTCGGGTCGAATGATGTATCAGGAGGGCCGATTGTGAGAAATGAAGCAGGTCAGGGACTAAAATGAACGATGAAATACAGAGCAAGAGAGTAACGCGCAGTGGCAACGCTTATTAACGAAAAAACCAAAAAGGAGGGACTTCGAGTAGAATGGTGAACGAGAGCAGTCGCAAGTTTTTCAATAGCGCTATATACTTATACAGCTAGAGCTAAACAATTGTCATCAAACAATAAAATAATAATAAGCAAGAACTATTGTCATTAAATAATATAAAGTGTACTATTCACAATTGTCATTAAACAATAAAGTAACATTATAAAATAAACTTACTACATATATATGTACGTGGGTGCTTTGTATTACGCATACACATGGGCTTGACTGTATATGTACATGTCGGCGCATACTTTTGTAAGCTGTTGGATGTGCTAGAATATTTCACAAGAATAATAATTCCATCAGTTCGGGGAAATCATTGATATTTACTATTGGTCGGCTGTATTTTTATAGCTTTGGCATCTCCCGTTACAGCGCGGCGGCAGCGTGTGGTCGCTGTCGCCGAGTGTGGTTCGAAGGATAGCACGGAGAAGAAGTGAGTGACACAAATTAATTGTGTGTAGATCTTCGGTGCGTTCGAAACTCGCTGCGAGAAATGGAAAATAATAATTGTGCTCCGACATCAGAAGTGGGATCTGGCTCGCTGCCTAACACCATAGATGGGCCGTGGCGCGTTTTAATGGAAATGCAAAATAAAAACTTGATCGAACTTGTTAACGCAATACAATCAACGGCATCCGAAACAACAAACAAAAATACTGTGGTGTTACCTAAATTTAACGCGGACCTTGATGGCGCAGACGCAACGGCGTGGTGCTCTACGGCAAATATTATTTTGGCTGAATCAACTATAAAAGGCACGCATCAAGTGAAAAGGTTGGAACTATGCGAGGTTGTCGAACCCAAGGCCTTGATTCATCAAGGCGAGACATTTTCACCACGTTTGACTCTGGAGCGGAAAGTTCTTTAATTAAACAAAAGCTAAGTGGCAAATTAGTTGGTAAAAGAATTAACAATGTAGTGATGTTGAAAGGTATTGGTAATGGTAGTATTTGTAGCACATTGCAGATACTTAGTAACGTAATAATTAACAATCATTGTATCGATATATTGTTTCATGTCTTGAATGACATATATTTGAAAAATGACATAATTATTGGTCGTGAAGTATTGCTTCCAGAATTTAATGTTATAATATCACCTGGTAAATTGGAAATTGTCAGAGCAAAAACTGTAAACTATTGTTCTAATGATGAGAAATTTTCTGAGTTAAATACTGATCTTGTTGGTGAAGACAGAGATAAACTAAAAAGCTTAGTGGAAAAATACTCAAAATCTTTTATTGCCGGAATTCCATTAACCAGAGATAGGTAAGTAATTTAGTGTAATTAGGTAATGAATTAATGAATTATTAGAGTGTAACATAATAAAACCAAGCTGTTCACCTTTTGCAAGTCCCATAATGTTAGTCAACAAAAAGGACGGCTCTCATCGTTTGTGTGTTGATTATAGAGAATTAAATTCTAATACGGTATCAGACAGATACCCCTTGCCCCTTATATCATACCAAATAGCGAGACTTCATGGAAATATTTTTCATGTCTGGACATGGCAAGTGGATATTATCAAATTCCATTACACCCAGATTCAGTAGAGTGTACAGCTTTTGTCACCCCAGATGGACAATATGAATTCTTGGCAATGTCGTTTGGGCTCAGAAATGCTCCATCTGTTTTCCAGCGTACAGTGATGCAAGCTCTCGGAGACCTTGCAAATAAATTTGTAGTCGTTTATATGGACGATGTAATGGTGACTGCTTCAACGAAAAGTGAAGCTTTAGAAAGGTTGCAGATTACTCTTGATTTTCTCACAAAAGCTGGATTTTCATTCAATATTGTTCACGCCAGAAGGGCGCAAACAGTTGAGCGGCAGTGTAAGCGGCCAATGCTTGTACTCAAAGCTCCTCCATGGCTCGCAAGCACCGCTGCTCGCGCTCTCCTTCTCTCCTCTCGCTCTCCTCCCTTCCCGCAAGGTATTCCCCACTCCGCGGTCCCGCGGTATTTCCAATGTTAGTTTTAAGTCAGTCTGAATTTACAAATGCGATAATAAAGTGCAAAAAATTGAAGGCGATCCCGGGCGTTTAATTTCTGGAGGAATTAGCCGCAACAACAAGCAATTCCGCCCACTCCAATTCATGGTCCTTCGAGCCGGATTCTTCGAGTCCGCGATACATCCTGATCCTGCCAGCGCTCCTTGCGGAAAAATCAAGATAAGTACTTTAAATAAATAAGGGCTTTAAATCCTATTCCGTCCGTGGTCGCCATTATCGTTTTTCCAAATTTAGTGAAAATATATAAGTACATGCGCCCAGCCACCGTGATTACTTCTTTTTTTAAATGCATAAACAAGCACTTTGCCAATACCGGCCCCCTAATTCGTCTCACGGTGATCCGCTGGTATCCAAGCGCATATACATATATATACTGTGTTCAGAAAATAGCAGGACTTGAGAGTTTAAGATAAAAAATTTCTATGATTTACAGTTTTAATGGGAAATTTTTTTTTATAATAGCATTAGGTATTTAATTTCAAACAATTTAACAAATGTTTCACTTTTATTTCTTCAATAGTTTC
>NW_001845094.1:0-1286 GCF_000001215.4 Drosophila melanogaster | reverse complement strand
TAAGACATCACTAAGTATATTTACATATGCGTTTTGGTCTACAATACCATAAATCATATGTTATGGACTCATACCATTGTAAAAAAAACAAGCCCATACCAGGATTTTAGGTCCACCGTGATTGAAAGTCTTCAGTGGGTGTTTTGGGTGGTACTCCGTGTTTGGAGGTCGTCAGATATACTGTAGTGAACCACTTCCACCAAATAGCACTATTTTAGACCGATCAGTCTAAAAGATATTACGCCATTTGCAGACTGGCCAGTTTCGGTAGGTTTTAGCGAAGGTAAACATTGCCTGAATAAGCCTTGGTCTAAGTGGGGGAACCTTTCGTGGACTCCTCGCACTGAAATTTTGATTCAGTAGTCGTCTCCGAATAGTAACGTCACTGATTCCCAAGTTCAGCTCAGACTTTATGTCCCTAGAGGATGCAAAAGGATAGGCTTTGCTCTAACGAACTGTGCGTCGATCCTCTATCTCTGTGGTTTTACGTTTGGTACCACGGTTTTCGGGCTTCCATTCATATTTAATGGTATTGGATACCATTTTGGCAGCACATTCAAGAGTTTTTTGAATGTCCTTTTATGCTTTTCCTTCCTTTCTAAGCTTAAGAATTAACATTCTTTTCTCCTGGGAGCAGTGCTGTCCTCCACCCACTAAAATATAATTAAAAAAATTTTTTTTTTAATTTATTGCCCTTTTAAATATACGAATTAACTTAACCAAACTCACTTTTTAGAAAATAATGATCATTTCGGAATTTTACGTTGGTCAAAACCAGGCACTGCTATTCTTATGAACAGCCTAAAAATTCCGATTTTGCTCAAGAATGTAAATAAAAAAAGGATAACATGAAAAACTAACCGGATTTTCTTTTTTTCCTTATCTACACATTGCATTTAACAAAAATAAGTGGAATAAAAAGTCGATTCCGAAAAGGGACACGGAAAAATACCTTTGTATAACTTAGTTTCCTTCGCACTGCTATTTTTCTGAACACAGCTGTATATACATTTTTTTTAAACACTGTCCAAAATTCACTATTATCGTCCGCTGCTAAACTGCTTTTTTTGCCGCAATAAAATAGACAAACCACAAATTCAATTAAATTAAATCAAATATACATATACATATATTCAGCAAAATTTTACATACACATAAAATTATACCAAAGACCCTAGAATAACAAGATGCGTAACGCCATACGATTTTTTGGCACACAATTTTTTGGCCGTGGCTCTAGAGGTGGCTCCAGGCTCTCTCGAATTTTTGTTAGAGAGCGAGAGAGC
>NW_001846755.1:0-1133 GCF_000001215.4 Drosophila melanogaster | reverse complement strand
TGACTTTGATCACTAATATTCCTTTCATTTTCCTATCTGTGTGATTTATACGATATTTAATATCTCTCTATTTTTATTGTTGGGGTAAACGGCGTTCCAAGTGCTGTATCCAAAAATCATCTGTGCGAGTTGCTATCGCCATCGGAGTTCTGCTGCTCATATCGATATATATATGTTTCCAATTGTTATGGATTGTGTGGGGTGTTTTTAAAAATAGGTATCGATAGTCCGCTTTGAAATTTGCATGTTGCGTATATTAAATTAAATAATATTTGAACTGACCACATATAGGCATTTAAGCGAGTCTAAGCTAAGCTAAGTTCTTTGCTTTTCATTTACAAAATTAGTATTCGTATTAGTATTGGTATTACATGTGGTATTTACGAAGTTAAAAGTTCAGCCGTTTGTTGCAAGTTCTTTGTATGGGAATTTCAAAAACAAAAATGTATTCTCGTATTAATTTCAACAGACATTAATCAAATTATAGTTGTGCGTCCGTCATCGGGTCCACCTGTCCGAATTTTAGTCGTCAGCATTGAGCTCCTCTTTAAACAAAAACATTGTGAAGCCAAAGACACTAGAATAACAAGATGCGTAACGCCATACGATTTTTTGGCACACAATTTTTTGGCCGTGGCTCTAGAGGTGGCTCCAGGCTCTCTCGAATTTTTGTTAGAGAGCGAGAGAGCGAAGAGCGCTACAGCGAACCGCTCTTTTCTACGCATACAGTGATAGCAGACAACTTTATGTGTGCACACGTATGCTCATGCATTGTAAATTTGACAAAATATGCCCTTCACCGTAGAAGTTCTTAGACTTTAAATCTATATTATTTTTGATCAATTGGCACCATGCGAAAAATTCTTGTTTTGCATTGCCTTAACGTTATTATTATTTGAAAATAGATTAGAAATAGCCAAATCTATGTACATAATATCACAAAAATAAATTTCAAAAATGACTTTATATAAGAATATTTGTCATTTAGAGTATTCATCTTGCGGGCGTGTGAAAAATTAATAAGGCAATGATTGTTGAGTGCTTGTGTCCGTCCGCACTTCGTGCCTCAAGATATGACCAAAACAAAGACACTAGAATAATTCTAGTGTCTTTGATGTGACTTTTGCAATAAA
>NW_001845669.1:0-2227 GCF_000001215.4 Drosophila melanogaster | reverse complement strand
TTCGCATTCCAGAAATTCCTTCTGTGATTTCATATTCTGATGAAATTGTAATATTGCGGTAAAATTCTGTCGAGCGCTGCGGCAGAGGCACGAACAGCCTCTGCAGCTGAGTGAGGTCCGATCGAGTGGTCATAAATAGTGTGTTAGAGAGAGATGACAATGTGGCACACGCCAGTGTGTATAGCCATTAGAGAATATGATGAAGAAGGGACATGTAAGAAGATCCCTTCAGTGAAGTTTGACTGCTGACGTCGATCGGAACTTGCTGCGCTGACGTACAAAATCGCGAAGTGAATAAATAATATGGATGAGACTCCTGTTTCGCCGACATATATATAAGCAAATGTAGATTTTGGTTGATGTGTCCATGTCAATATTGTTTTTCCTTCATTGTATGATTAACTCCATTAAAATTTCAATTTTCTGCTCTAAGTTGTCGACTCTGTTACCTAGGTTTGGGGTGGGTTCGTCCGAGAAGCTTTTGTACAAGTATTGATTGGAATTTCTAAGCGATGGCGTCATTTCGTCAATGATTCTTGCTGGAGGTCGGAAGGCTGTCATTGCCGATTTGCATGGGATTAGAAGTACCTTTTTCGGGTTCCTGGTAGCCCTTCCAGATGTCTTTTCGCTGGGTTGATTTTCTTGGATAAAGGTCGTGACTTTGCCTTGTCTTTTGAAGCGATCCTACCCTTTTTTGGGATCTTATTTGCGTTCCGGCGCCATTTATTCAGTCGCTTCTGAATGGCCGTGTCATGGGAAGAGAAATGTGGCCTTCTGTCGTTCAAGTTTTGCCGAAAAGGATTTAACATCAACTTTCTGGCGGCGCATTTCATGCATCTTGGCGGCATCTGAAACCCTGGCATCTGTAGCACTGAACCGGCTCCCGTGTCCTGTTTTTCCTTTCAATATACACCCTTCGCCCACCGATTTGTTTGAGTGAGATAATTTTGACATGACGATCTCCACTTCAAACATTCGCATGGGGCAACCTGTAGCCGGATTCGTCATATTTCTGAAGAAGCGCGCTTGGAATCCGAGTTTCTGTAGCTCCTCGACTATACACGAGCGTGGTGTGGAATGGTGGAGATGTCTGATAACGACTGGGAAGCCTCTCTCGGACTTGGGCTGATTGGTGAATAGAGGGAAACCGTTGGCTTTTACTGTAGGCGGTCTTATCCTTGGCCTGGGTCCTGACCACGTTTCCTTCTATTGCCCTTATGGTGTAGCTAGAGACTCCTGATGTCTCTATAGGGGTTGCTGTACGGCTCTGGGGCACGATTTTCCATGGAGGCAGCTCTGCATCTGAATTTTTAGGTTGTGGGGGGTGCATTGCCGGGTGGCGCCGCTGCACTGCGAGCAGAGCCATTGATGCTTCAGGGTAACGGCTGGCGGGAGGGTCCATTCCTGGCTTTGGATTCCTCGTAATCACCTTGCTGTTGAAGACGGGCGTGATGAGAGGGGGAAAAGGCTGGGAGTTACAAAGTTAGATGTCGCGCTCACTCTTTTATTTGGCGTCTTAAAGTTTCAGCAGCCCAGATCGTCATTTGTCCGTTTGTCTGGAGTTTCAGTTTGTGGTGCCGGAACAGAGGGTGCCAAAAAAATTGGCATAGCGCTAGAGTTGGGATTTAAATTTAAATCACCCTGGGCAAAAGGGCATAACGAAGCACTCCTTTGGTGAGCGGAAATGCTTCTTTTCCCAGTATTTCCAGTCCAGCTTACTTAAGAAACGTCCGGCTTGGGTTTGAAAATCGACTAAAAAGCGTTGTGAGTTGTGCATGGCCTTTCCTCTTGCTTGCGTTCGTCAATTTGTTTTTGTGGGGAGAAGATTTCCCCACTGTCACTAACATTGCCTTTTTTCAAGCGTGTGTCAGTATTGGCTAGCGCGGGAAATTTAGAGCGGCTTTCTAAGGTTATGTTAGTGGCGTGAAACCACCAATCAGATTGACTTCTAGCAAAACAAACTGGCTCAGGTATAAAAAATATATAAGTTCACATATTGAGCTAAGCCCAAAACTCAATACTGAATCTGATATAGAGAGATGCATGTGTGCATTGCAATCCATCCTTACTGCAGCAGCTCTTACTGCAACACCCAAAATAACAAATAATACAATTAATTCAAAAAAGACCAACGTACAAATCGAGCAACTCGTCCACGTAAAACGTCGCTTACGCAGAGAATGGCAATCTTCCAGATCCCCAACTGCAAAACAACAGCTAAAAGAGC
>NW_001845391.1:0-2903 GCF_000001215.4 Drosophila melanogaster | reverse complement strand
CAGCACGCTCTTCGTCAGTGCATCTGTCAAATGGTGTGAATGCATTTTGAAGGTGATCTCAAACGCTTCAGCTCTTTCGGCTTCAGAGCGGCACCAAGAGCCGTCCGCTTTGAGCACTACAACCACTACCTACCTATAGTAGATTTTAACCCTCTGTCGTAGTACAGCTAGTTTACGCTACTGTAACCACTTCACTAAAATTGCTATTCTTAATACGAAGAGAATATTGTTATATTTTCACATTTTTCACTAATACATATAATAAATATTCATTTTTATATGTATATGATTTGATTTACACATATAAATGCCAAAACCATATGTATACTTAAGTTTTGAACAATATGAGAGATCAGCATCCACTGCCTATCTATGGTAGTTTATGAACCCTCTGTAATAGTACAGCCAGCTTACACTACTGTACACTTTATATAAATGTATTTTTCTATAATAAATACTAAGAAAATATTGGAATAGTCGAAGACTACAACCACTACCTACCTATAGTAGATTTGAACCCTCTGTAGTAGTACAGCTAGCTTAAGCTACTGTAACCATTTCACTAAAATTGCTATTTTCAATACCAAGAGAATATTGTTATATTTTCACATTTTTCACTTATACATATAATAAATGTTCTTTTTCATATGTATATGATTTAATTTACACATATAAATGCCAAAATCATATGAATACTTAAGTTTTGAACAATATGAGAGATCAGCATCCATTGCCTACCTATGGTAGTTTATGAACCCTCTGACATAGTATAGCCAGCTTACACTACTGTACACTTTATATAAATGTATTTTTCTATAATAAATACTAAGAAAATATTGGAATAGTCGAAGACTACAACCACTACCTACCTATAGTAGATTTGAACCATCTGTAGTAGTACAGCTAGCTTAAGCTACTGTAACTATTTTACTAAAATTGCTATTATCAATACGAAGAGAATATTGTTTTATTTTCACATTTTTCACTTATACATATAATAAATATTAATTTTCATATGTATATGATTTAATTTACACATATAAATGGCAAAATCATATGAATACTTAAGTTTTGAACAATATGAGAGATCAGCATCCATTGCCTACCTATGGTAGTTTATGAACCCTCTGACATAGTATAGCCAGCTTACTACTGTACACTTTATATAAATGTATTTTTTTATAATAATTACTAAGAAAATATTGGAATAGTCGAAGACTACAACCACTACCTACCTATAGTAGATTTGAACCATCTGTAGTAGTACAGCTAGCTTAAGCTACTGTAACCATTTTACTAAAATTGCTATTATCAATACGAAGAGAATATTGTTTTATTTTCACATTTTTCACTTATACATATAATAAATATTAATTTTCATATGTATATGATTTAATTTACACATATAAATGTCAAAATCATATGAATACTTAAGTTTTGAACAATATGAGAGATCAGCATCCACTGCATACCTATGGTAGTTTATGAACCCTCTGTAATAGTACAGCCAGCTTACACTACTGTACACTTTATATAAATGTATTTTTCTATAATAAATACTAAGAAAATATTGGAATAGTCGAAGACTACAACCACTACCTACCTATAGTAGATTTGAACCATCTGTAGTAGTACAGCTAGCTTAAGCTACTGTAACCATTTCACTAAAATTGCTATTTTCAATACCAAGAGAATATTGTTATATTTTCACATTTTTCACTTATACATATAATAAATGTTCTTTTTCATATGTATATGATTTAATTTACACATATAAATGCCAAAATCATATGAATACTTAAGTTTTGAACAATATGAGAGATCAGCATCCACTGCATACCTATGGTAGTTTATGAACCCTCTGTAATAGTACAGCCAGCTTACACTACTGTACACTTTATATAAATGTATTTTTCTATAATAAATACTAAGAAAATATTGGAATAGTCGAAGACTACAACCACTACCTACCTATAGTAGATTTGAACCCTCTGTAGTAGTACAGCTAGCTTAAGCTACTGTAACCATTTCACTAAAATTGCTATTTTCAATACGAAGAGAATATTGTTTTATTTTCACATTTTTCACTTATACATATAATAAATATTAATTTTCATATGTATATGATTTAATTTACACATATAAATGTCAAAATCATATGAATACTTAAGTTTTGAACAATATGAGAGATCAGCATCCACTGCCTGCCTACGATAGCTTCTGAACCATCTGTCATAGTACAACCAGCTTACAATACTGTACCATAAATTCATTCTCTATATAATAAATACTAAGAAAATAACGGAATATTTGAAAAGTTTTCTACTACAACCACTACCTACCTATAGTAGATTTCAACCCTCTGTAGTAGTACAGCTAGCTTAAGCTACTGTAACCATTTTACTAAAATTGCTATTCTGAATACCAAGAGAATATTGTTATATTTTCACATTTTTCACTTATACATATAATAAATATTCATTTTCATATGTATATGATTTAATTTACACATATAAATGTCAAAATCATATGAATACTTAAGTTTTGAACAATATGAGAGATCAGCATCCACTGCATACCTATGGTAGTTTATGAACCCTCTGTCATAGTACAGCCAGCTTACACTACTGTACCCTTTTTATAAATGTATTTTCTCTATAATAAATACTAAGAAAATAACGGAATATTTGAAAAGTTTTCTACTACAACCACTACCTACCTATAGTAGATTTGAACCCTCTGTAGTAGTACAGCTAGCTTAAGCTACTGTAACCATTTCACTAAAATTGCTATTTTCAATACCAAGAGAATATTGTTATATTTTCACATTTTTCACTTATACATATAATAAATATTCTTTTTCATATGTATATGATTTAATTTACACATATAAATGCCAAAAT
>NW_001846538.1:0-1192 GCF_000001215.4 Drosophila melanogaster | reverse complement strand
AGAAAAGCATAGAATAACAAATAATAATAGAATAACATTGAATAACATTGAATGACATAGAATAACATTGAATAAAATTCACTCACTAAAATTGCTATTTTCAATACCAAGAGAATATTGGTATATTTTCACATTCTTCACTTATACATATAATAAATGTTCTTTTTCATATGTATATGATTTAATTTACACATATAAATGTCAAAATCATATGAATACTTAAGTTTTGAACAATATGAGAGATCAGCATCCACTGCCTACCTACGATAGCTTCTGAACCATCTGTCATAGTACAGCCAGATTACACTACTGTACACTTTATATAAATGTATTTTTCTATAATAAATACTAAGAAAATATTGGAATAGTCGAAGACTACAACCACTACCTACCTATAGTAGATTTGAACCCTCTGTAGTAGTACAGCTAGCTTAAGCTACTGTAACCATTTCACTAAAATTGCTATATTCAATACCAAGAGAATATTGTTATATTTTCACATTTTTCACTTATACATATAATAAATATTCATTTTCATATGTATATGATTTAATTTACACATATAAATGCCAAAATCATATGAATACTTAAGTTTTGAACAATATGAGAGATCAGCATCCACTGCCTACCTATGGTAGTTTATGAACCCTCTGTAATAGTACAGCCAGATTACACTACTGTACACTTTATATAAATGTATTTTTCTATAATAAATACTAAGAAAATATTGGAATAGTCGAAGACTACAACCACTACCTACCTATAGTAGATTTGAACCCTCTGTAGTAGTACAGCTAGCTTAAGCTACTGTAACCATTTCACTAAGTTGAATAAAGTTGAATAACATAGAATAACATTGAATAACATTGAATAGCATAGAATAACATAGAATAACATAGAATAAAGTTGAATAACATAGAATAACATTGAATAACATTGAATAGCATAGAATAACATAGAATAACGTAGAATAACATAGAGTAACATAGAATAACATAGAAAAGCATAGAATAACAAATAATAATAGAATAACATTGAATAACATTGAATGACATAGAATAACATTGAATAAAATTCACTCACTAAAATTGCTATTTTCAATACCAAGAGAATATTGGTATATTTTCACATTTTTCACTTATACATATAATAAATGGTCTTTTTCATATGTATATGATTTAATTTACACATA
>NW_001846135.1:0-1412 GCF_000001215.4 Drosophila melanogaster | reverse complement strand
TCGTTGTATAAAGGAAGAATTTAATCTTACTGACTATTCTGAAATAATTTTTAGAGCCGCAAAATAATTCAATCAGAGCATCCATTCAACAACAAACCAAAAACCTTTTGATATTCTTTATAATAAAATTAATCACGGAAAATATTTCAAGAATTCTAAAGAACACACAAGAAAAAATGTTAGTAACACATAATGAAGGTCGCAAAGAAAAAGAATATCATGTAGGTCAAGTTGTTTATGAAAAGAAACACGGAGCTAAAAACTAGATACAAAAAACAGGTTGTTAAGGAAAACTTACCTAACAAAGTTATAATCAATAATAGAAACAGAACTATTCACAAAGACAACATTAAGTTTTAACAAATAGCATATTTTTTTATTTTATTAAATTACAGAAAATGCATTTCTTATTACTTCTAATACCATTCGTAATGATAACCACTTCAGAAATAATTGATTACTCCAATCACGAATTCTTCCTGTTCAAGGACAAAAAGGATGTTCTTACCTATGAATCATATGCCGACTTATTTCACTTTTATAAAGAAATAATCAATCTAGAATCAGGATATGTTAGAAAGGATACAAATATTCGGACAAAATGGGAAATTACTTACGAAATACAGATACTGGAATTAATTCTGTCACAATTGATACCAATTAGATCAAAAAGGGGAATAAATGAGTTAGGCACTGTTTGGGAATGGTTAGCTGGAACTCCGGATCACGATGATTTCATTAAAATACAGAATAAAATAAATGATTTAATTGAAAACTGTTGGGGTGATGGGGGTGCTGGTCCTGGAAAATTCCTAGTTTGCTGAAAAAAAGACCACTCGAAAAAACACTCGAAGACTTGTAGAATTAGCGCGGGCGCGACCGGGCGTATGTTTTATTGATCGTGGTTAGTTTTACACTAAAGCTTATTCTAATGCGTTGGGTTCTCCCAAGCGCAGCGGAGACTCCTCGGAGACTCTGTGGTGAAGAGCGGGGGAGCCGTAAGAGGGAGGGGAGAACGTAAGAGGGAGCGGAGAGCGGGTGACAGTCCAAACCTCGTGAGCGAGGCAAATGGCGCAGTATTTGTTAATGAGGACTGCTCGCAAACGCTTTTCAGCGCTGAGCTTTAGGAACCTCGCGCACTTCCGAAGAGGATGGATACCGCGGCAGACTCGGCATCGGTAGGATTGAATACCTCGGGTACGTCTGCTCTCCACGGCACGAGCACTGCGTGCGTTTTGTTGACGAGGAGCCATGCTTGCGCGTAGTCGAATGTCGAAAGGAGATCGAAAACGAAATGAAAAATAACGGATGATTAGTGATAGTGCACTACAACTAAGGACGAGAGGAGCGCCTATTATTGTGGAGATTCGGAGGACTCCGTCGGCAAAAGCACCACTTTTGCCACTTGGACG
>NW_001847182.1:0-1029 GCF_000001215.4 Drosophila melanogaster | reverse complement strand
ATTGTTTTTATTATTGTTTCCCTATTTTCTTTATTATCTTCATTATAGATAATTCGTATTTTTTCGTTTATTGTTTTATGAAGGCGTTCTAAATCTGCAATTTCCATTATTTTGTTTGTAATAATGAAGGTATTATTCAGGCAAACTAGTAAAGAGTCGCTCATAAAAACAAAATAATATTTGTTGGTCTATGTTCTGTTTTTACAAGATTGCAGATTTTCAGATTCAAATTCAATATGTAAATTTTGAAGTATTTTTTATAGCCGGGAAAATAATTTCTTATTCTATGTTCTGTTTTTACAAGATTGCAGATTTATCGATTCAAATTCAAAATATAAATTTTGAATTTATTTATTATAGCCGGGAAAATAATTTCTTATTCTATGTTCTGTTTTTACAAGATTGCAGATTTTTCGATTGAAATTCAAAATATACATTTTGAATTAATTTATTATAGCCGGAAAAAAATGTCGTGTAATTGTTTTAATTCCAGGGTGAAATAATTTTATGTGTTAAGTAATAATAAATTCTTTGAATTCAGCGTAAGAGTTTATTTCCTATACTTAAATTATACTTTTTAAATTGTATCGTTACTGTATGGAAAATTGAAAAGTTAGAGTCATTATCTATGTAAATAACGCTAGTGTGACAACAAGAATTTGAACAATTTTGAAATTTTTCCCATTTTATTCCCCAATACCCATCGATATCCCAGAAAAATTATAAATTTTTGGGTTTCACTAGCAGAGTACCGGGTATCTGATAGTCGGGGAACTCGACTAAAGAATTCTCTAGTGATATTTATGTATTTATTAGATTTATTTGATTTGATTCAAGAAATGATTATATAAACAAGAGCGAAATCTGAACGATATTTATATTTGAATATAGCTTAAAAATAGAAATAAAAAATATATATAATATTACAAAATATATTTCAATTATGACTATATTATAATAACTGTCGTTAGAATATTCAGCTGGCTACGTGTGAAAAATTAGAGTACACATTGTCTAGTAGACATCGAT
>NW_001846049.1:0-1521 GCF_000001215.4 Drosophila melanogaster | reverse complement strand
AGTCGATAATAATCGATGGCAACACCTCAAGGCACAACATCAGCAGTTTAGTGCACGGTGGAAAAAGGAGTATCTTAAATAACTCCATAAACGAAACAAATGGCAATTTCCGACCAGGAACCTCCAAGCCGACGATATGGTAGTTGTCAAAGAGGACAATCTACCACCGAACGAATGGCGGCTCGGCAGAATCGTTTCTGCCTTTCCAGTAGCCGACGACCGCATTCGAGTCGTTGACATCCGTACGTCTCGCAGCACCATAAAACGCCCTGTCCACAAAGTTATTCTTCTACCGATGGAGGACAAAGACTCCTCCGTTCCTAGGGATTAGAGCACTTCCCCCATTCCGGGCCCAAATAGTAGTCGGCTCATACTAAGCTTTTTCATTTCTTTTATTGGCAGACTTACTCACTTCCTCCAATAATGGATCCTCGTCCTGGAGGAGTAGCAGACGTACTCGAGGTATTAAATCCTACCGCTGCCGAGTCTGCTCTGGAATCCATCTTCTTCGGAAGTGCAAGAGGTTCCACAAACTGAGCGCTGAAAAGCGCCTTCGGGCAGTACTTATTAATAAGTACTGCTCGAATTGCCTCGCCCATCAGCACTCAGGAGGAGACTGCCGCAGCCAAGAGGGATGCAAGAAGTGTGGAGGAGATCACCACACTCTACTCCACATGCACGTGGTCCTCCCCGCTCCGACCCCGGCAGCGCTACCAGCTCCGACGCGCATAGAGCGCCATCCCGCTGCACCTCGTCCGATCCGGATTTCCCGCACTCCGCCACCAGCCCCAGTCGCCAACAATCGCCCGCGTCCGAAGGTCTCCGGCGGTGGCAACGGGGCAGCAGAAGGCTGTCCCCACCCTGCCTACAGCCATCGTCGTGCTGGACACGGGCTCGAAGACCTTCGAGACCGGGGCCATGATCGACCCATGCATGCCGGGCAGCATCGACCGGTCGTTGGCGGCTGCGTTCCGGCTGCCCATCACCCAGCTGGGAGACGACGAGGTCTGATCCAACCGGGGTTCGGATGGACCGTTTTTGGAGCGTGCACGGAATGAAGAGGCCGATCCTGGTGTCTGGCCGGCCAGGGATACCTTTGCCTACGCAAGGGGGGGGGGGGGAGAATGTTCACGCCAGAAGGGCGCAAACAGTTGAGTGGCAGTGTAAGCGGCCAATGCTTGTACTCAAAGCTACTCCACGGCTCGCAAGCACCGCTGCTCGCGCTCTCCTTCTCTCCTCTCGCTCTCCTCCCTTCCCGCAAGGTATTCACCACTCCGCGGTCCCGCGGTATTTCCAATGTTAGTTTTAAGTTAGTCTTAAATTACAAGTGCTATAATAAAGTGCTAAAATTGAAGGCGATCCCGGGCGTTTAATTTCTGGAGGAATTAGCCGCAACAACAAGCAATTCCGCCCACTCCACTTCATGGTCCTTCGAGCCGGATAAACCAACACATCCTGATCCTGCCAGCGCTCCTTGCGGAAAAATCAAGATAAGTACGGCTTTAAATCCTATTCCGTACG
>NW_001846651.1:0-1158 GCF_000001215.4 Drosophila melanogaster | reverse complement strand
ATCTTCGTGACAAATCGGTGCTGCCGGAGAGGAAAAAAGGTGGTCCTTCAAATCGACGCACCTGGCATTCAAAACATTGACAGCGGTGCCCAAACCACCACAGATCACCCCACCAACAATGCAGTTTCAACAACATCCCGTTTTTTTGATGACCGCTTGAGGACAAGCGTCGATTAAGAGGGGAGGAGTTATTGCCCTATAAGTTATCGTCCCACATCTTATATTTCAACATCATTTCTGGGTAAACACAAGTGCCCAAAATGCTGACCAAAGGTCTGCATTCTTTCCGCTGTCAACGACCAGCTAAAAGTGCGATCATCTGCACTTCTCCGCCGCGTAGCCGCTGACGACCACTGATTCGCTGCCGACGCCTGCTGCGACGCTGCCGACGCCCACACTTGATTGCTAGGGACTTAGGGAAATATTTTGTATCTTAGCTTTAGTTTCAAATGAACAATTACAATAAACGGTCGCTTGCGATCTACAAAATAAAAATCAATAAATTGTAATTATTTACTTATACACCCCAATACAACATACACTACTCCGGATGTACCCAACAGATACCAGAAAGAATAAGATTGTTAAAAAAACCCCAATTCTAGATAAGTCACCCACTGGTAGACTAAACATCCGTCCCCTAATTTAAACAATTCCTTTAAGCCTCACCCCATCGTCACATTCCCACGTTCAAAGCTCGGAGCCGCAATCCCGAAAAACAAAAGTATCGATTTCAATAAACAAATTATAAGAATCTAAGAGCACTTGTATCCAAGAGCAAATGCACTTGAATCCAAGAGAAACGCAAAGCTTTTTCTCTTCACGATCAGAATCCTAAAGTCTAAAGTCCATATTAGAAAAGCTCGATACCGAGGCTTGAACGTCAATCAAATCAGAATAATTATCAGAGTTCAGTTTGAGACCTAATTGTAAAAGGTCGGTGTTCTTCTCAAATAAAAAGATTGTAATCATTTAGTGAAATAAAAATTATATTTTTTTCACTTATAAATATTGCAAGTATTTAATTATATATATATTTATATAATTGTAATAATATAATATAATATAATATAATATAATAGAATAGAATATAATATAATGTAATATAATATAATAATATATAATAATATAATATAATATAATATAATAAAATATAAT
>NW_001845203.1:0-3864 GCF_000001215.4 Drosophila melanogaster | reverse complement strand
AATTTTGTAAGGCTATACACATAAAAGCTGAGTCTTTATCTGCTTTAATTTCTGCGGTTTTCCCATATCATTGAATATTTTAGTAATGGCTCTTTTTTCTTCTAGCGAATCTCTACTTTTTACTTCAACTAGTGATGCAAATTTCGAATAGATATCAATGCAAGATAAGAAGATCTGGTTTCCTGTGAGATAAAAGTCTATCACGTAAATATTTCCGGTGTTGTTTCATATGTCAATTTCGTGTTTCGATGCTCTGTTTTTGCCAGATTACAAATTTCACATTTATTGATAATGTTTTGAATAAGCTTTTGACTATCAGGATAGTAATATTCTTCTTTAAATAAATTGATTGTTTTTTCTATACCCGGATGTATGTTCCTTATGTTTCTTTAAGATTAAATCTTTGAATTCTGCATACGTTAGTATATCAATTAACTTTGTGGTGCATCTTAAAAGTTTTGTGAAATTGTTAGGGCTTATAATTTCGGTAAAGATCAGAAAATCTTCGTCATTAGGGAAATAAATTGCACTCTTTTTGGTACACACATATTCCTTAATGAGGTTTTTGGCGAGTTTAGGGGTCATTTCTTTATAGATTATTTTATACTTTAATTTTTGAAAGAAATGTTTTACCCTTGTTGTGTCGTTGTCGCCATTTTCTATCTCTATTTGTCTAGAGAAGAAATTTATGGTCTTTCTGTTATAGATATGTAATTTAGATTATCTTCAATGACACTGTGTATAGTTGCGTCTGCGCTGTTTGCGACCTCGACAAAAATAACTTCTTCTATTTTCGTGCGGGAAAGAGCATCCGCGACATGGTTTTCTTTGCCTGGAAGATATTTGATTTTGTAATCAAATTCATTGAGTTTTATTTTCCATCTTTGCAATTTCATGTTTGGTTCTTTAATGTTGTTGAGCCATACCAGTGGCTTGTGATCACTTAATGTTTCAAATGGCCTACCAAATAAGTATGACCTGAAATATTTTGTACCCCAAACTATAGATAACAATTCTTTTTCAATCGTAGCATAGTTGATTTCATGTTCGTTTAGCGTTCTACTGGCCCAACAAACTGGCTTGTGATTCTGTGATAACACATTGCTACATTGCTGGCATCAGTTGTCAGAGAAAAGGGTTTTGAAAAATCAGGATAGATTAATATCGGGTCTGAAGTTATCAAAACCTTTGGTCTTTCTAATGATTCGATGTAGTCTTTACATTTGATGTCTATTATAGCACCTTTCTTTAATTTGAGGGTCATGGGTTTAACTATTTTGTCAAAGTTAGGAATAAACTTGCGATAGAACCCACATAATCCCAAAAATGATTTTATTTGCTTAGGTGTCTTGGGTTTGGTTTGATGCCATTTGTTGTGACGATGTGTCCTAGGAATTCAGTTTCTTTCTTCATGAATTCACATATATCTAGCTGCAGTTTCAAATTAGCGTCTCTCAGTTTTTCAAAGACTTTCTTTAGGGATAAAATGTGTTCGTTTATCGTCTAAATAGACTTAACAATCTTTGTAGATTTAATCTTCCAGAAGATTATTCATGAATCTCTGAAAAGTAGCTGAAGCGTTTTTTAACCCAAAAGGCATACGAGTATATTCATAATGCCCATGCTTACTTGAAAAAGCTGTTTTTGCAATAGAATTTTCATCCATCTGGATTTGGTGAAAACCCTTAGCTAGCAAATTTGTCGTTAACAGTTATCTCATTTAGATTCCTGTAATCGACTACCAACCTGAATTTCTGTTTCCCAGAGGTGTCTGCCTTCTTGGGGACCACCCAAATAGGAGAACAACAAGGGGACTTCGATTTGCGAACAATCCCTTGTTCTATCATTTCTTTAATTTGTTTGTTGACTTCTTGGTCAACGCTTTAAGGGTACTTGTAGGGTTTACGGTATACTGGATCTTCGTGTTGAGTTTGGATAACTTGTTTAATAGTACTGGTGAAGGTCAAATTTTCGCCCTCTTTGTACTATATGTCTCTATATTCGTATAGAACCTTCTTTAAACATTCAACTTCCTCTACATTTAAGTGTTCGATACATTCGCGTAACTCATTGTTAATCGCGAAGTTGACTGTATCGTTGTCAACGGACATGGGATCGGGATGTGTTACATCATTGTCCTTCAAAATTTTCAAAATTTTCTCTTATGATGTTAATTGATGATCCTGTATTGATCATTCCCTTATAATTTTTATTATGATGAATTATTTTTACATAGGGACTTGTGCTGTCCGAGGCAGCTTGATGAAAATGAACATCCATCCTGCTTTGGTCCCTCTGACTCTCGCGTTGTCTTTTTACTGGCCCTTGTCTGTTAATAGTATTTGATGTCGAAGGTTGGAAGTTAAGTGGGTTGTTCTGTTGAACTTGTGTTAAGTCTCGTCTGAATGCATAATAATTCCCTCTTTGATTATTTGGTATGAAACGCCGTGAATACTGGTTTTGATTTGTCATAGGTTGAGTCGAATTTTGAGGTGGTTGTGTATTATTATTCTGATTCGTCCTAGGATAATAATTACTGTAGTTGTGATTTCTATTATTGTCATATTTTTGATTATTATTTTGATTATAGTTTCCCCTGTTCCTACGTTTGTTCATTTCTGTTCTATTAGAACGGTGATTTTCTGGAATAGCACCATAAAGGTCTAATTCCATTGATGCTTGTTTTAATTTGTAAATGGTATCAATATCATTACGAGCCAAAGACATATAAATTCTATCCGGCAGTTTTCGATCTATTACTGATTTAACGGTTTTGTTTAACATTTCGGTATAATTCGATTTATCAACAGGGTCACTTTCTAATTCTAACTTATCGAACATAATCCAGTATTGTGTTTCTAGTTTTTCTATTAACTTACAGATACTTCCTGGGTATGATGTGTCTTCTAATTGTCTGATGAGTGTTACATAAGGTCTATGGTCTTTGAATGCCATTGCCAGTGCTTTCTTCATGTTCAGCCATGTGTTAGCTCTTTCCTGGGTTACGACTTCTAAGGCTGAATCCACTAATAACCGCTTCACTGCTCCATATATGACGTGTGCCTGTCTGGCTTCCTGTGTTGGGTATAAACTGAGCAATTGTTCCACTTGGTTGACGAATCCAGATAATTTGCCAGGTGCACCATCGTAGTAATTTAATTCTTTGATTTGGTTTAGTAGTTGGTTAAGATGTGTTTCTAAGAGTTGTGGGACTGCCATGATGTCTTTTGTTTTCTGGAGTTTTTTTTTTTTGTTTTAAGTTTGCTTTAAACTTGGTTTTAAGTTTTCTTTAAACTTGGTTTTAAGTTTTCTTTAAACTTGGTTTTAAGTTTTCTTTAAACTTGGTTTTAAGTTTTCTTTAAACTTGATTTTAAGTTTCGGAATTTAAAAATTTAAATTAATTTTTGTTTCCGACCGCACGGGATTTTATTTTGAATACAACTTTCACGTAGATACTTTTGTTGATCTGTAAAATATTTTCGAATCACTATTTTAATTCGCTGATCTTGGATAGCTAGTCGTATAGTTGATCAGTACCGTACTAAAAGGACTCTTTTATTTTATTGGATCCTACCGACTGCGCCAATTAAATGCTTGCAATATTTATAAGTGAAAAAAATATAATTTTTATTTCACTAAATGATTACAACACTTTTTAGTTGAGAAGAACACCGACCTTTTACAATTAGGTCTCAAACTGAACTCTGATAATTATTCTGATTTGATTGACGTTCAAGCCTCGGTATCGAGCTTTTATAATATGGACTTTAGACTTTAGGATTCTGATCCTGAAGAGAAAAAGCTTTGCGTTTCTCTTGGATTCAAGTGCATTTGCTCTTGGATACAAGGGCTCTTACATTCTTA
>NW_001846815.1:0-1117 GCF_000001215.4 Drosophila melanogaster | reverse complement strand
CCAGGTGCGCTATCGTAGTAGTTTAATTCTTTGACTCAATGTATTGACGCTAAGTTATACCCAATCATTAATTGTATTGGTAGGGTAGATTAGTCCAATATGTTACACCTCCCTTTTTAAAGAAATGACGTAATATATAAGTCATTTGTTTTTAGTGTTAATATTCTGTGTTCAAAAATATATATTGTTTGAAATGTTGATTTGTTTCTATATAATATAATATATATATATAATTAAATTCTTGCAATATTTATAAGTGAAAAAATATAATTTTTATTTCACTAAATGATTACAAAACTTTTTATTTGAGAAGAACACCGACCTTTTACAATTAGGTCTCAAACTGAACTCTGATAATTATTCTGATTTGATTGACGTTCAAGCCTCGGTATCGAGCTTTTCTAATATGGACTTTAGACTTTAGGATTCTGATCATGAAGAGAAAAAGCTTTGCGTTTCTCTTGGATTCAAGTGCATTTGCTCTTGGATACAAGTGCTCTTAATTTGTTTATTGAAATCGATACTTTTGTTTTTCGGTATTGCGGCTCTGAGCTTTGAACGTGGGAATGTAACGATGGGGCGAGGCTTAAGCAAGAAATTGTACATCCGGAGTAGTGTATGTTGTATTGGGGTGTATATGTTGTAAGTGTATTAGTATGTAGGCATATGCTTAAGTCTTAGGGACTTATGGATATGTCACTCCCCCAACCTTTGAATTTGGCCTGTCCTCAGGTCGTTAAATTTGGGTATAAGGTAATATTATTTTCTTGTTGAATATTCTCATTGACATTATTTTTAAGGTGCGTGTGTTCTTTTTGCTTACGATATTTGACAATAATTTTATTAGGTATATTTTTAAACTTATATGCTACATACAGAGTCAAACTAATTATCATTATGACGAACGTTGTAATGCATATAATTTGGAAAAAGTTATAGTGTTTTACATGGGATTCTATCATTTCTCTCGTTTGTAAGTAATTTATTGGTTCTAGACGTGTTACATTGTTGGTGATATAAATTGTTTGTGTAAAGTCTGCTAGATTATTAGAGATTAAGAATTCATCTATTTGCATGGTACAGTGTTTAATTTTAATGATGTTTTTTCCTGATATTA
>NW_001846389.1:0-1241 GCF_000001215.4 Drosophila melanogaster | reverse complement strand
AATGTCTCCGACTTGTTAAGCTGTTTCCGCCGACAATGTTGCAACATGAGAGTGCGACGAACTAGCAGCTCTGGTGTGAGGGTTTTTGGAAGACGGCGGAGAAGACGTAGACTGCTGATGTGGTAAGAAGAGAGGACAACGAACTAACAGTTTTGGCGTTGAGGTTTTGGGGGCGGGGGAGTAGATGTAGGTACTGCTGATGTGGTAATTCTCCCGCCCCAGTGATCAGGCATAAGTCTGAAGTTGTTGAAAAAACAAGTTATTTGGAAATTGTCGATGCTTATGAGGCAGCCACGTGCTTCTTGTGTCGGATTACCACGCCCCTGATGGCGGCTGTAACTAGCACATATGAATTCTTTTTCATATGTATGCACATAAGCTTAAGCAAAAAGCGCCCTCGCGCAGATCAAGTAAACAATCCACTAACCGAGTACACTTAAGACTCTCTCACACCAATTGTTTCAGTCTTAAGATGATATTCAATCAATAAAAAAGCAAAGCGGATTTATTCCGAGTTTTAATTCATTTCGGCGTTTATCTTAGTTCAAAACGGTATCATTTATTCGACTCAAAACAAAAACTATTTTATTGGCGCAGTCGGTAGGATACAAAAAAGTGTCCGAAAAAAAGAACTGCGAGTGGAAAATAAATTAACTTTTATAATCCGGTACTCATGAACAATTACCCTTGTTATTTTCGTGACTTCAACTTGGATTATAAATCCATTTCGGTTTTTCTTTTTATTGTTCGAGGTAGTTTTACACACTAAAGCTTATTTTAATGCGTTGGGTTCTCCCAAGCGCAGCGGAGACTCCTCGGAGACTCTGTGGTGAAGAGCGGGAGAGCGTAAGAGGGAGTGGAGAACGTAAGAGGGAGCGGAGAGCGGGTGACAGTCCAAACCCCGTAACTCGAACATTCCGCCCCCCTTGCAATCACTGGGGTTGCAACATAGCCATCCTACGGCAAGCTGCAGGCACCGGACACGATCCACCCAAACACGGTCTTTTGAGCGACCGGCATTCCCTCGTCGAAGGTCAGGAATCCGGATTGGATAACCTTAGGATAAATGTCTGCTCCTAAGACCATGGATACGGTAGCAGGCCGATGGAACCCGTCATCCGCCAGCATGATGTCCCTGTACTTGGACACTACGGTGTCGCTCAATGCCCGGACAGGTGTACGGATCCGCACCCTGGGCTCGATCTTGAGCACGACCTCGAGCTTCGTGTTCGCGTCGATCC
>NW_001845598.1:0-2384 GCF_000001215.4 Drosophila melanogaster | reverse complement strand
CAACTGGCTTGTTTCCTGTCGACGATAAATGGCGCTTCATGTTTTCACTCTGCCAAAATCTGAGTGCAAGCATCGGGGCTGACGGGCCGAATTTGCTGATGCCTTGTACATGCTAGCATCTTTATGCCGCCGTGTAATTTTGCGACAGCAAAACACATGATGGAGAAGACGAAGGTGATCGATGGCGCCCGGATGACGGATGCAGGCCCGTGCTACCCACTGGTCCGTTGCCAGGACAGCAGCGTTTCAATTATGCGAACAGAGGCACTGGAGCCACTTCTCAGGCGATAGGGATCATGAGGCGACGACAACTCGCCAGCAGCAGTAACAACAACAGCGGCAGCAGCGATCTCGGACTTGCTGAACATTGCGGCTTTTTCCCAGCCTGGACCGTCATCACAAACGCTCTCAAAGATCGGTGCGCCTGCAGCCTACGGAAGCGTACAACTGCCCAAAGTCGTGCTATTGCATAATGTTAGGTGTCCTGGCTGCTCCGGCGGATGAGCTCCACCCGATTGAGAGAGGTAAGAAGGCCCAGCAAGTCGCCCTTAAATAAAAGAAACAAGCATTAGACTCGGCTGAAATTGTAACATCAGTCAGACTGTACTCACGCATGCACTTAGACAAACCGAAGCCTATTCTATTGACGACGCGGACTCCAACACATGTTTTCCTCCACAAAAGGCTGTGAGTGCACCAAAGTTGACGGGCCACGCCGGCCGATGCTTGCTGCATACCGGCATCTCCGCAGCAGCGACGTTACAAGCACCACTAAAATTAGAAAGAGGCTTACTATAGGCAAAGCGCAGAAAAACAAATATTACAATAAGAAATAGCACGCGATTTTTCTGCTTCGTTTCCGCTTGGTACAAGTGAGACCATTCTCCCTATATGCCATTCTAGTATATTTGCCCGATAAGCGATATGCTGGCGGCAAAAAAAAAAGATAATAGCCGATAAGCCCGCCAAAAAAAAAGCGCGAAATATCGATAACGAGCTGGCACGAAAATTGCTGGCATATCGATCAACCGCTGTGTCTTTGAGCTATCGAAAAAGCCCGCCTACGCGCCTAGCCCAAATTTGCAAGTCAGTTGAGATTATAAAACCGACAGAGGCGCGCGCGCAACAGTAGCTAAAAGTGAAGCCAGCAGCAACAACAACAACTAATGGACGGCCAGAACGTGAACCAAAGCGGAGGATGGGCATTGGTCTTATCCATCTCATCGGACGATGGTAACTGCTCATCCTTGCCGCCATAGTCTCATCGCTGGATATCAAGTCATCGCTCAACTATACCTTAAAATTACTCACCAAAACTCTTTTCTCCTTTTCCATAAGATAAAGTAAAGTAAAGTAATGTAAAGTAAAGTAAAGTAAATTAAAGTAAAGTAAAGTAACGTAAAGTAACATAATATTTAAATTTAAATTCTACACTTGAACAATGGCGCGCAAAACTGCCGCAATGTAATTCAAAAATGTCTCCCGCAAATTTAAAACATAGATTAATACTTGTAAGTATGGCGCGCATATCTGCGGCCAAGAAATCCGAAAATGTAATTTGCCACAAATTGTCACTATATATTTTTAAGCAAAAATCAGAGGACAATAAATGCCAACGTCATTAGACGTTGAAAATATTCAAAAAAAAAAAAAAAAATAATATTTAAATTTAAATTCTACACTTGAACAATGGCGCGCAAAACTGCCGCAATGTAATTCAAAAATGTCTCCCGCAAATTTAAAACATAGATTAATACTTGTAAGTATGGCGCGCATATCTGCGGCCAAGAAATCCGAAAATGTAATTTGCCACAAATTGTCACTATATATTTTTAAGCAAAAATCAGAGGACAATAAATGCCAACGTCATTAGACGTTGAAAATATTCAAAAAAAAAAAAAAAAAAAACAACTATCAACGCTTTTTGGTCGATTTTTAAACCCAAGCCGGACGTTACTAAACTAAGTCTAAATAGGAAACCCAACAATCCCACTAAAAATACTGGGAAAAAATGCATCTCCCCTCACAAAAAGAGCGCTTATTTATGCCCTTCCGCTCAGGATGATTTAAATTTAAATTTAAACCCCAAATCTAGCGCCAAGCCCACTGTGGTGAATTTACCAGCCGCCCGCATCCTAAGCCGGCCTGCAGCCAAGCGGGATTTATTTAAATCATCATCCTCCCGAAGCCCAGACGAGCAGCCTATGAGTTTTTCGGAAGTGGTCGCTGGCACGGGTTCAATTTTTGCGGCACCCTGTGTCCCGGCACCTTTAACGAAAACTCCAGGCAAGCGGACAAACGACGATCTGGACTGCTCCAACTTTAAGACGCCCAATAAAAAATTATGCGCGACTTCCAACTTTGAACTCCCAGCATTTTTCCGC
>NW_001846611.1:0-1168 GCF_000001215.4 Drosophila melanogaster | reverse complement strand
CAGGTAGTTTGTTCGTGGTGTTAGCATCCCGCACGTCAGTCAGTTGTTTGCCACAATAAACATTTATTGGACGGGCGAGGGGCGAACAATTAATTTGTGAAATATTTGTGCAAATTGACAAGCTGCCGCCATAACCAAAAAGAGAAGAAAATACATAGACGAAATGAAGAAAGAAGACCGCAACCAGGAAAATTTCAAAAAAAGGAAAGGAGGAAGAACTAATAAAGGAGACGGGCTAAACTAGAGGAGACACCACAAATTTAAAGCCAGGGTATTTATACCAACAATTATCAAATTTTTATACATTTAAAATCAGCAAACACCATGTCCAACAACCTACTTACCTACAACCTACATTTATCGCCCATGTCCCACGGATCAGAAATTCTCTGCTTAACACTATCATTATTAATCAGAAGAAATTGCCCTCAAAGCCAAATAAAAGTTCAAAAACTCTTCTGGGGCTGCCATAAAAATTGTTAATTCCCTTTCACATAAGGGGAAAGAGAACACAAACACCAATAATGCCCAAAAAGACCCCTCTGGCTCACCAATACTGTTGCAGTCTTTGGTGGTGCCAAAAGCAGCATCTCGAAGGGGAATTCGCCTTCTCCTCCATTCTCCTCACATACACGCAAAGGGAAATTAGTAGCAGATTTAATAGGCGTCAAACTGAGCAACGGTATGGAAATTTTCCCCTCTCTCGAAAACAGCGCTAGCATGGACAAAACCTCAGCACCCTTAGCCGGCCTGCTGTAAAGCGGGATTTATTTAATTCATCCTCCAAGAGCCCAAACTAGCATCATATGAGTTTTTCGGAAGTGGTAGCTGGAGCAGGTCCAGTTTCTGTGGCACCCTCTAATCCGGCACCACCGACGAAAACTCCAGGCAAGCGGACAAATGACGATCTGGATTGCTCAAATTTTAAGACGCCCAATAAAAAAGTATGCGCGTCATCCAATTTTGTAACTCCCAGCATTTTTCCTCCGCACATCATACTCGTTTTCAAAAGCAAGGCAGCTCAATCTGTTTATGAAATGGACCCCCCCGCCAAAGCAAGAAATGGACCCCTCGCCAGCCGTTACCCTGCAGCATCAATGTCTCTGCTCGCAGCGCACCGGCGCCACCCGGGATCGCTCCCCTACCCCCTCAAAACACAGATACAGAG
>NW_001845496.1:1270-2626 GCF_000001215.4 Drosophila melanogaster | reverse complement strand
ATAGGTACGTTAATGGTCTGTGGTCCGTTTTAATGGTGAAATGTTTGCCATAAATGTATGGTCTAAAATGGGTAATTGCCCAATGAATTGCCGCTAGTTCTTGTTCCGTTGTACTCTTATTGCTTTCTCCTTTTGTAAATGAACGTGATGCATAAGCTATTGGGGAGCTGAATCCCGTTTCGGTTCTGAGTTTGAACCGCTCCGCAAGCTTGTTTACTAGCATCCGTTATAATGCAAAATTCTTTGCGAAAATCAGGATATTGTAATAGTGTGAGGTGCATAAGATTTTCTTTTAGGTATTCGAATGCGTTCTGGCATTCGCTTGACCATTCAAAAGGGACATTCTTTTTACATAATCTAGTTATGTGCCGTGAATAGTCGGCGAAGTTCCTTATAAATCGACGATAATAGTTGCAGAATGCTACAAATCGTCTTGCGCTGTCCGCATCATGAGGGACAGGATAATTTTTGATGACGTCAAATTTCTTGTCATCTGGCAATACTCCTTTATCGGTGCATTTGTGACCTAGGAATGTCACTTCATGCATGAAAAACGAACATTTTTCTGGATGCAATTTTAGGTTATATTTCCTACATACATTAAAAACATCAGTTAGGTTTTTAATCATGTGTTTTTCGGAACATCCTATCACCATTAAGTCATCCATGTAAAGGAATGCCTGAGAGGGTTCTAATCCCGAGAATGATATAGTCATCATCCTCTGAAATGAATTTGGTGCTATTTTAAGACCAAATGGTAATCGCGTGAAGCGATATGAGCCATTGCTCGTTGAAAAGGATGTTATATTCCTAGAGTTTTCCTCAAGTTCTATTTGGTGGAAACCTGACATCAAGTCAAGGCATGAAAAGTATTTAGCTCGACCTAGTTGATCTAAGATGTCATCAATTCTAGGGAGTGGAAATTTATCAGAAAGTAGTTTTTTATTGATTTGACGATAGTCAATTACTAATCGCCATTTCTTTTGTTCTGAATTCGGTAATGATTTTTTCGGAACTAACAAGAGTGGGCTGTTGTACACGGATACAGACGGTTCTACGATTTTGTCGTTTATTAATTTCCCTACTTGTTTTTGGATTTCCTCAATATGGCTATGCGGGCTTCTATAGTTTTTTATATAAATGGATTCATCATCTTTAAGTCTTAATGTTTGTTTATAAAAATTATTTGTTGATATAGGTTCGAACTGGACTGGTGTTCCAGTCCGAACACATCACTATACTGTGTGCATAATTCTGTTAATTGATTTTTAAATTGGTCTGGAAAATTTTTATTTAGTTTTGAAAGTATTTGTTCGCTTCTATTTCCACTGTCGGTATTATGAATGTCATAATCTT
>NW_001845496.1:0-1038 GCF_000001215.4 Drosophila melanogaster | reverse complement strand
AATTTTGGGGTCTAATTATAAACCAGTCTTCACTTGGTTTGAAATCTAGTTGACAATTGAATTTCTTTATAAAATCAATGCCTATTATTCCATCACATGGTATTGCAAAATTTGGGTTTACCAAATGAAATTCATGTGGGATAATATATTTTGTTGATTGGAGTTCTATTAAGGTTGTTCCTTGAGACTTTATCACACCTTGGCCTATGCCTTCGATGTTTATTATTTTTTCATTTTGAATTATGAAGTTATCAGAATTTACTTTCAAAAGTGAGATATCTGCACCAGTATCTATGAGAAATGTAGATTGTTTTCAGTTGAATGATTATAGAAGGTTACGAATATATTAAGACTATAATTGATGGAATGAACTTTTACATTTATTGGTTGTTTCCTAAAGGGTTCTGTTAGTTTTCCGACGTATTTTGCGCTATTCTCACACTGCTATTATTATTATTACCATGGTTGTAGTTTCCGCGGCCTCTCCCTTGGTTTTGGCCTCCACGGTTATTATAGTTATTATTATTGTTGTTATTGCTGCCTCGGTTGTAATTGTTGTGGTAGTTATTTCTTCCACGATTATAAACCCGGGCGCCTCTATTATAATTATTTGAACCTCGTCGATAATAGAGTACAGTGTTACTTTGACCTGTTATCTCTGTGCAACTGTTTACAAATTTGGAGATGGCATCATTCATGTTTGTGAATGTGCCTGCTTGCATGATAAGTTTTACCTTATCAATGGAGCAATTCTGTGTCATTGCTTTTACAGCTGTTGTAATGCAGTATTTATTTGCTAAGGACTGGCTGAGACCTTCACTGATATAGGCACCTTCAAGGGCCTTTGTCAGTTTCTCCACCTCTTGGGTGTATTGGTTAGCTGTATTATTTCTCTGTTGTAGATTCAGAAGCTTGGCAGATATCACTTCTACCGATTCTCCTTTTACTGCACTTGACAGTTGTGTAATGATTGCAGCAATCGTCTGCTCATTACTTATAAGGTTTCTTACATGGCCTTTAAGTTTAGTTTTTATTAGG
>NW_001845622.1:0-2344 GCF_000001215.4 Drosophila melanogaster | reverse complement strand
TAGATGATTGGGTATAACATAGCGTCAATACATTGTGACACTTTGTCATAATAAATATAAATATACAAATATACAAAAAGACCACCAAAAACTACGTAAGCACTCCAGCGCCCCAGTAATACGATCTAACGCTTATACATAAGCCGATCGCGGAGCGTGGGAATGCTGAGCATGCACTTTGCAGCTCAAGTGGTCAATGCCTTCTGCATACATATGTATATGTATAAATGTAAGTAAGAATACATAGATATAAGAAATGTATGTGCGGGTTAGCTGAACCCAACTTCAGCACACTTTGATCATTCGAATAAACCGTTTCAAGCAGAGCAGAAGCTCTGAGCTCCAGAGCCAAGTCTATTTCATCAACTACCAAAATACCGTACTACTTGTTGAACCTATCACATGGCGACCGTGACAGGACCATTGCAGGACGCACACAACAATAAGAATACATTTTTCTCAAATTTCAATCTCAAATCAACAGACATAGCCATAATTCCTAATTGTTGTTATTCGAATATCGAGTGTGGGCGAGTACATAACATGATGTACATGAAACAACCAATCAAGTTTCTACATGGTGTCACATATGATTCTACAGATTGTAGAGCTTCATAGTTTGGTTTGCTTTGGAGAGGTGTACTAACTGCAATGCAGTTATTCCATATTCCATATTAAACTTTCTCAACACATTACTTATATATGCAGATTGACTGAGACATATCTGACTTTTATTTCTATCAATTTTAATTCCGATAAAATATCGAACTTCTTTTAAATCAGTCATTTTAAATTTATTTATAAGGTATTTTATTATTAAGGTAAATTTAGACATAGTTTCGGATTCACTAGGGACAATTGTCCACATATAATAAAATATAGATATTATCTAAGAAATTTCCTTTATTTAAAATATAGATACAACGATCAAATCCAACATCTTTTAGCATATTTTCAAACACTTCAAACCAGAATCTTGCAGGCCATAAATAGCTTTATTAAGCTTGCATATTGCATTCTCATCGCAATATGGCAACCCTTTTGGAACCTTCATGTAGATTTCATCTTTTAGTGTTCAAGAATGCTGTTTTCACATCCATATGATGGACTGATGGATAAACCGAAAACTGGAAATTCCTGCAACTGGTGCAAATATCTCATGATAATCACTCATATATTCTTGTGTAAAACCTCGTGCTAAGTGCTTTATTTTTGTTTAATACTAAAAACAATCTACTATGTGTTTATTATTAGGCTTCTGCACCAAACTTCACGCTTTATTTTCTGAATGTGAACCAAGTTCATCTTGTATGGCTTTTTCTCAAAAAGATCTGTCATCACGAAATTCAATTTCATCAAATGTACTGGGAATTTCATTTAAACAGACTTGAGTATTCATTATACATTTTTCTAAAAATCTATACGATAGATTAGGTTTATCTTTATTTCTTTCACTGCGTCTGATTTCTTGCTCACTTTTGTAATCATTTATTTCACCACCAGTTTCTATAACTTTAGACATGTGGAATTTTCTTTGTGTTGTACATTTATTCTAGAATCAACAGATTCACCATTTTCCACCATTGGAAAATCTGTCTCTACATTATCTTTATTAGAAGAATTATCAACACTTTTAAGTTGAACCTTCGAGTCTTTTTCATGTACCAACATCCCTAGCTGTCATAAATTATCTCGATTTCTCATTCCATAATTTTTACCCATTTGGTTCGTAACGGACAAGTATTGTTTTAATTGACTTATCATCAAATTTTCTTTTCTGCACTTTATTAAGTGCACATACTGTTGAACCAAATATCTTAAGATATTTTAAGATTGTCTTTTTATTATGCCACATTTCATACGGTGTCATCGATCGAGTTTTTTCCGTGATTTTTCTAATCATTCGCTCTGACACGCCATTCTATTGTTGGGCATGAGGAATGAGCTGATGCCTTTTTCCACACAGAAATCACGCATTTCATTTCAAAGATACTCCCTACCGTTATCGATATAAAGGTTTACTAATATTAAATTGAATCCTCATCCTTACTCTTGGCGATAAAATCTTTAAATTCATAGATATTTATATTTTGTTATATATGTCACACAGTAATGTGTGTATTCATCAATAAAAACAACGAAATAGTTTTTTATATTTTTTTTGTTTTTTATCGGAATGGACTACAAACAAATTCTCTGGATATTTCTTTGCTTTTAAAAATATTAAATTTTAATCTAGATTGCTTGCCGTTTATACAAGCCTCACATAGATCTTGATCAATTGTAGCATATTGGACTAATCTACCCTAAGAATACAATAGATGATTGGGTATAACATAGCGTC
>NW_001846351.1:0-1262 GCF_000001215.4 Drosophila melanogaster | reverse complement strand
CTTCCGTGGCCCCCCCAAAGCCCAGACCTTAATATCATTGAAAACGTTTGGGCTTTTATTAAAAACCAACGAACTATTGATAAAAATAGAAAACGAGAGGGAGCCATCATTGAAATAGCGGAGATTTGGTCCAAATTGACATTAGAATTTGCACAAACTTTGGTAAGGTCAATACCAAAAAGACTTCAAGCAGTTATTGATGCCAAAGGTGGTGTTACAAAATATTAGTATTGTATTTATATAAAATAAAGAAATTCTTATGTTGAAATTAGATGTTAAGCTGAAATTTACTAAATTAAGTTGAGTGAAAATACTTTTGAAGCGCAATAAACATGTGAAAATACTATTGACAACTTGCATGCATATTTTCTTTTGCTTTAAGCTTTGTACTATGAACCGTTATCTTTCGTATTTCTTTTCGACTACCTTCTGCATAGATCAAGCTAAGCGATAAGAACTATTTCAGGCAAATCGGACAACAACAAGAAGAAATATAACAAAAAGAAGTTGAAGTTTGCAAATATTGTGCGTTGTGAAAATACTTTTGACCACCTCTGTATATAGGCCCTTATACTGTAGAAACCATAGAAGACAGAGATAGCATAGTAATTTGAGATACAAAACAAAAGAAGCAAAAAGTACATAAGGATAGACTAAAAATATATAATCAATGAAACGTTTCATTTCACTTAAGAAAAGGTCTGATCAACCTCAAAACAAAAAAAAAAAAAAACCACAAAAAAAAAAATTTAATTATTTTTCCTTCTAAGAAAGTTAAACATAAAACCAAAAACATCGTAATTCAACATACATTTTTTGTATTATTCTGTCATTATACAAAAATGCTTTGAGACAAAACATTGCTAATAATTAATAAGAAAAATCAATTTCAAAAAAAATTTTTCCTTTCTAAACACAATATTAATATTGAGAACTCAATGACTACATATATTACGTCATTTCTTTAAAAAGGGAGGTGTAGCATATTGGACTAATCTACCCTAAGAATACAATAAATGATTGGGTATAACATAGCGTCAATACATTGTGACACTTTGTCATAATAAATATAAATATACAAATATACAAAAAAGACCACCAAAAACTACGTAAGCACTCCAGCGCCCCAGTAATACGATCTAACGCTTATACATAAGCCGATCGCGGAGCGTGGGAATGCTGAGCATGCACTTTGCAGCTCAAGTGGTCAATGCCTTCTGCATACATATGTATATGTATAAATGTAAGTAAGAATACATAGA
>NW_001845848.1:0-1905 GCF_000001215.4 Drosophila melanogaster | reverse complement strand
TTTTCCCATTTCATTGAAAATTTTAAGGAGAGCTCTTTTTGCTTCCAGCCAGTCTCTACTACTGACTTCAATCAAAGCGGCATATTTTGAATAAATGTCAATGAATGAGAGGAACCGTTTTATTATTGATTAAATAAAAATCTATAACATATTTTTCTCTGGGATTAGTATCTTAGTTTAGTATCTCTATGTTCTGTTTTGGATATGTTACATACTTCGCATTCATTAATAATGTTCTGTATTAACTTTTGGTAGTCTGGGTAATAATATTTTTGTTTAAAAAGATTAGTTTGTTTTCTATTCCTCGGTGTAAAAGTTCTCTGTGACTTTTTATAATTATTTCTTTAAATTCTGAATATGTTTCATAACTTTATGATTTCATAACTTTAGTTATGTTATTCGGACTGACAATTTCTATGTAAGCGTTTTGAAATGTAAGGAAATCTATTTCGTTATGAAAGAAAATTACGATTCTTTTGGTACATAAATATTATTTATTTAATTCTTTGGCAAGGACATTTGTCATTTCTATGTAATGAATTTTAAGCTTTGTTTTATGAAAGTATCTTTTAGTTTCTACGATATTATTATCGTCTTTTATAAATTCTATCTGCCTGTTGTAGTAATTAATTGGTCTTTCCGTTAATGAAATATAAGATTGGTTATCTTCTTGAGCCTGTGAATAGTAGCTTGTGTTGGTAACGAAATGATACTGGAGGTTTCTCCTAGGAAGTTTTCTCGATTTTTACTCTCGATAGAGCATCTGCTACATGGTTTTCTTTACCAGGGAGATATTTGATATGATAGTCAAATTCATTTAATTTGATTTTCCATCTCTGAAGTTTCATGTTTGGCTCTTTAATAGAATCAAGCCAAACCAATGGCCTGTGATCACTATGGATCTCGAATTTTCTACCAACTAAATAGGACCTGAAATATTTAGTGGCCCAAACAATAGCAAGGAGTTCCTTTTCTATTGCGGAATAATTAACTTCATGTTCGTTCAGAGTTCTGCTAGCATAGCATATAGGTTTATGCTCTTGCGATAATACCGCGCCTATAGCAAAATTGCTAGCATCAGTAGTTAATGAAAAAGACTTTTTAAAATCTGGGTGTATTAATATGGGATCGGACGTTATTAACACTTTTAATTTTTCAAAAGCTAAGTAATAGTCTGAATCTTTGATATTTATTATTAAGCCTTTTTTTAGTCGTAATGTCTTTGTTTTTGCTATTTTAGCGAAGTTTGGAATAAATTTGCGGTAAAAACCGCAAAGACCAAGAAACGATTTTATTTCCTTAGTGTACAGGGAAATTCACTACGGCTTTAATTTTTTCGGGATTTGGTTTAATACCATCTGTTGTAATTATGTGTCCTAGGAATTCAGTTTCCTTTTTTAGGAATTCGCATTAATCTAGCTCTAATTTTAAATTTGCTTCTCTGAGCTTTAAGAATACCTTTCGCAAAGACATTATGTGTTCTCTTGTGTGGAATACACAATTATGTCATCCATATATACGAGACAGTTTTTGTATATTAAATCTGCTAAGAGATTATTCATGCAACGTTGAAAAGTTGCGGGTGCATTTTTTAAACCAAATGGCATTCGAGTATATTCAAAATGACCATTTTTGGTTGAAAAAGCTGTCTTCGCTATAGAATTTTCATCCATTTGTATTTGATGAAAACCTTTTGCGAGGTCAATGGTTGTAAAGTATTGGCAATTTCCAAGCTTATCCAATATTTCATCCATTACTGATATTGGGTATTTGTCATCAACGGTTATTTCGTTGAGGTTGCGATAGTCAATGACTATGCGAAATTTCGATTTTCCCGATGCATCTGGCTTTTTGGGTACTACCCAAACAGGAGAGCAATATGGAGAATTCGATTTTCTTATGATT
>NW_001846731.1:0-1139 GCF_000001215.4 Drosophila melanogaster | reverse complement strand
ATGGTCTGAAGTGATTTATTGCCCAGTGAATAGCTGCTATCTCCTGCTCTGTAGTGGACTTATTACTTTCGCCTTTTGTAAAGCTTCTTGAAGCGTGTGCCACTGGTAGCTGTTGACCGTTATGGCCTTGAGATAGTACCGCTCCCACATGCTTGTTTACTAGCAATCTGTGGTTATGCAAAATTGTTTGCTGAAATCTGGGTACTGAAGGAGTGTTGGTTTCATTAATTCCCTTTTGAGATATTCGAATGCATCATGGCATTCGCTTGTCCATTCAAATGGAACATTCTTTTTACAAAGCCTCGTTAAATGGCGTGATTTCTCAGAAAAGTTCCTAATAAATCTTTTGTAATAATTGCAAAATGCCACGAATCGTCTAGCTTCGTCTGCGTTTATTGGTTTGGGGTAATTTTTTATTACCTCATATTTAGAGTCATCTGGCAATATACCAGATATTCAAATTGGAGGTGGCAGGGGGATCCCTCGCTGCTGTCCAATATATTAGGTTGAGAGGAACTTTCCTCTTTTAACTACCAGCCTTGTGGTCTGGTAGAGTAATTAATACAAGTATGTTTTACGACGAACAGTCGGAGTGATAATGTAGACGAGCAACCGCTCTTTATTAAAGTCAAACATAAACTGAATATAAAAAATGAATCTTACAGCTAACAAAAGACTCGCAGCGGCCACGCAAATATGCTGGGTTTGCCGGCTGCGCACGGGTTTCCGGCCCGATGCTGGGGTCAGCACTTTAACGTAATGGTATTAAATTTCGTGCACTGAGCCAACTGGTCTAGCTCGTTGGCCCGTGTTAACTATCCCCCCTTCAAGATTGCGGCCGTCCTCGGTTGGTCCTAATTCAGCGATCATCCCGTTTAACTGGGCGCAGATCTCCGCGCTCCGATGTACCGTAGACAGGTGCACAACAAATCGCTGCTGCGATAAATATTATGCGATGATGATGATTAGTATCAATTTCTCTCCCGAACTCTTTGATGAAATCCAAGTTACGTTCACTTAGCTGGTGAAGGTAGGGGAGGCTCAGAATATCTCTGTTGGCGGTGATATTCAATGATGGGGAACTCGCTACCCCTGGAGCTCTTGTTTGGGCCTTGGCATGATTTACAAAAGTGGTGTCA
>NW_001845540.1:1429-2521 GCF_000001215.4 Drosophila melanogaster | reverse complement strand
GCTCGCCAGGTGCCTAAAAATTGACAAGGGCATGAGCGACACCGTGGAGATAATTCTGTTAGCCACAACCAAATATAACAAATCAATCCATTCGGTCATCGATAAGAGGCCAGTCGACGCAGTACAAGAGTGCACGGACGACACACGAGAACGGATTGTTGACAAAATTAAGAGTGCCCAAGACGCGCTAAGGTCTAGAGAGAATGTTTCTCGGCAAAATAGAGTCTTCGAAGTGGGCGAAAAAGTTTTGGTCAAAACTAACAGAAGACTTGGCAATAAACTCACTCCCTTGTGTGAGGAAAAAGCCATACAAGCAGACCTGGGGACCACGGTCCTCATTGAAGGGAGGGTGGTCCACAAGGACAATTTAAAATGACTCTCTCCCTTAATTTTTAATTTTTTATTATCACTACCTATTATCAGCCGTTTGGCATACTTCGATTTAGTAGATATTAGGTCCGTTGCCAAAGGCGCGACGTTGTAGTTTTAATTGGTATTAATTTAGTATTAATTGGTGATGGGATAAACCTCGGCGAACAAGAATAAGCGACTAAAAAATACATTTTCACAGAATGGCAGTTGACACAGTCAAACAATAGGCAGATCAAAATTAACACTAGGGTACAAAATCGTATTAACCAATTAACAACAACAGTAAATCAAATCCTGCAAACACACATAAATATCCAAATTGACACCGGCCATTTATACGAGACACTGCTGGCTAGGAATAGAATGCTAATGATGGAGTTACAGAACTTAATGTTGGCTGTAACACTGGCAAAAAACAATATTGTCAGCCCAAATATCCTAGATCATGCAGACTTAAAATCAGTTTGGCTGAAAGAACCCACCGATACCCCCATAGGGGATCTTATGTCCGCATCGTCTGTAAAAATACTGCAATCCCCTAACATGATACACTTTATTATCAAATTTCCCAGAATAAAATTATCTTGCAAAAAGGTCACTATTTTCCCAGTCACTAGCAAAGGAGTTATGCTGCGGATAACCGACAACATGGTAGCAAAGTGTGGTGAAGTAGTCCACACAATCAAAAATTGCATCCCAACATCGGGGGCTACCTTTTGC
>NW_001845540.1:0-1009 GCF_000001215.4 Drosophila melanogaster | reverse complement strand
AGTTAACACGGGCCAACGAGCTAGACCAGTTGGCTCAGTGCACGAAATTTAATATCATTACGTTAAAGTGCTGACCCAGCATCGGGCCGGAAACCCGTGCGCAGCCGGCAAACACAGCATATTTGCGTGGCCGCTGCGAGTCTTTTGTTAGCTGTAAGATTCATTTTTTATATTCAGTTTATGTTTGACTTTAATAAAGAGCGGTTGCTCGTCTACATTATCACTCCGACTGTTCGTCGCAAAACATACTTGTATTAATTACTCTACCAGACCACAAGGCTGGTAGTTAAAAGAGGAAAGTTCCTCTCAACCTAATATATTGGACAGCAGCGAGGGATCCCCCTGCCACCCCCAATTTGAATATCTTATACGTTCGACTTCTAAATACACCTAATTTCGACCAAGTGGTCAAAGTAAATAAAATACAATATGAAAATCTAAAAGATTATGACATTTATAATACCGACACTGGAAATAGAAGCGAACAAATACTTTCAAAACTAAAGAAAAATTTTCCAGACCAATTTAAAAATCAATTAACAGAATTATTCACACAGTATAGTGATGTGTTCGGACTGGAAACCGAACCAATATCAACAAATAATTTTTATAAACAAACATGAACCCATTTATATAAAAAACTATAGAAGCCCGCATAGCCATATTGAAGAAATTCAAAAACAAGTAGGGAAATTAATAAGCGACAAAATCGTCGAACCGTCTGTATCTGAGTATAACAGCCCACTCTTGCTAGTTCCAAAAAAATCATTACCAAATTCACAAGAGAAAAATGGCGAATTACTTTGACTATCGTCAAATAAACAAAAAACTTCTTTCTGACAAATTTCCACTCCCTAGAATTGATGACATTTTAGATCAACTAGGTCGAGCTAAATACTTGTCATGCCTTGACTTGATGTCAGGTTTCCACCAAATAGAACATGAGGAAAACTCTAGGAATATAACATCCTTTTCAACGAGCAATGGCTCATATCGCTTCACGCGATTA
>NW_001845134.1:0-4465 GCF_000001215.4 Drosophila melanogaster | reverse complement strand
TGGTCCACAAGGACAATTTAAAATGACTCTCTCCCTTAATTTTTAATTTTTTATTATCACTACCTATTATCAGCCGTTTGGCATACTTCGATTTAGTAGATATTAGGTCCGTTGCCAAAGGCGCGACGTTGTAGTTTTAATTGGTATTAATTTAGTATTAATTGGTGATGGGATAAACCTCGGCGAACAAGAATAAGCGACTAAAAAATACATTTCCACAGGTGCAGAATTTTCATCCTCCTCTCACTGGCATTGGTGTCAGCGCGCGTCACTGACTATTCGCAAACAAGGTATATCCCCATCATAGATGGAGAAATCCTGGTATGGGAAGAACTCGCATATGTGACCCACTCAGCAAATCTCTCGGAATACATGCGCATAGTCGAAGAAACAAGCAGCATGAACGAGATGTTTCCGCATTCTCATATGAGGAAATTGCTAGACGTGGATACCTCGCACCTTCGGGATACGCTGGATTCGCTAAAAGTCCACCACAGAATAGCAAGGAGTTTAGATTTTCTAGGCTCAATGCTTATCCGGCGGGGACGCCGGATGCCGGCGATTTAGAAAGAATTAGGTTCACAGAATGGCAGTTGACACAGTCAAACAATAGGCAGATCAAAATTAACACTAGGGTACAAAATCGGATTAACCAATTAACAACAACAGTAAATCAAATCCTGCAAACACACAAAAATATCCAAATTGACACCGGCCATTTATACGAGACACTGCTGGCTAGGAATAGAATGCTAATGATGGAGTTACAGAACTTAATGTTGGCTGTAACACTGGCAAAAAACAATATTGTCAGCCCAAATATCCTAGATCATGCAGACTTAAAATCAGTTTGGCTGAAAGAACCCACCGATACCCCCATAGGGGATCTTATGTCCGCATCGTCTGTAAAAATACTGCAATCCCCTAACATGATACACTTTATTATCAAATTTCCCAGAATAAAATTATCTTGCAAAAAGGTCACTATTTTCCCAGTCACTAGCAAAGGAGTTATGCTGCGGATAACCGACAACATGGTAGCAAAGTGTGGTGAAGTAGTCCACACAATCAAAAATTGCATCCCAACATCGGGGGCTACCTTTTGCCAACTATCAACGGAAAGCTCATGCGCCAGGGAACTACATGCGGGCGTCCTAGCACATTGCGAGTCACAACCAAGTGACCTACACCCGCTCACCCGCGTGGACGAGGGTATCATCATCATCAATGACCGGCCAGCCAGGGTCACGGTAGACAACGAAACGGAAGTCTACCTACGCGGCACACATCTCATCACCTTCAACGATCGCGTCGTGATAAATGACACCACTTTTGTAAATCATGACAAGGCCCAAACAAGAGCTCCAGGGGTAGCGAGTTCCCCATCATTGAATATCACCGCCAACAGAGATATTCTGAGCCTCCCCTACCTTCACCAGCTAAGTGAACGTAACTTGGAGTTCATCAAAGAGTTCGGGAGAGAAATTGATACTAATCATCATCATCGCATAATATTTATCGCAGCAGCGATTTGTTGTGCATTGGTTTGCATCGGCATCACCTGTCTACGGTACATCGGAGAGCTGAGATCTGCAATCCAGTTAAACGGGATGATCGCTGAATTAGGACCAACCGAGGACGGCCGCAATCTTGAAGGGGGGATAGTTAACACGGGCCAACGAGCTAGACCAGTTGGCTCAGTGCACGAAATTTAATACCATTACGTTAAAGTGCTGACCCCAGCATCGGGCCGGAAACCCGTGCGCAGCCGGCAAACACAGCATATTTGCGTGGCCGCTGCGAGTCTTTTGTTAGCTGTAAGATTCATTTTTTATATTCAGTTTATGTTTGACTTTAATAAAGAGCGGTTGCTCGTCTACATTATCACTCCGACTGTTCGTCGCAAAACATACTTGTATTAATTACTCTACCAGACCACAAGGCTGGTAGTTAAAAGAGGAAAGTTCCTCTCAACCTAATATATTGGACAGCAGCGAGGGATCCCCCTGCCACCCCCAATTTGAATATCTTGTACATGACCAGTACGGGACCAGTACGGGAACGAGTAGGGGACTAGTATGGGTCTAGTACGGGACCGAGTAGGGGACCAGTACGGGATCAGTGCGGGACCAGTACGGGACCGATTACGGGACCGAGTACGGGACCGAGTACGGGACCAGTACGGAATCAGTACGAACCGAGTACGGGACCAGTACGGGACCGAGTACAGGACCAGTAGAGGACCAGTACGGGAACAGTACGGGACCAATACGGTACCAGTACGGGACCACTACGGGACCAGTACGGGACCAGTACGGGACCAGTACGGGACCAGTACGGGACCAGTACGGGACCAGTACGGGACCAGTACGGGACCAGTACGGGAGCAGTACGGGACTAGTACGGGACTAGTACGGGACCAGTACGGGAACAGTACGCGACCAGTACGGGACCGAGTACGGGACCGCGTATAGTACCAGTACGGGACCGAGTACGGAACCAGTATGGGACCGAGTATGAGGCCAGTACGGGACCAGTACGGGACCACTACGGGACCGAGTACGGGACCGAGTACGGGACAGAGTACCGGACTAGTACAGGAGTAGTACGGGACCAGAACGGGACCAGTACGGGACAAAGTACCGGACTAGTACAGGAGTAGTACGGGACCAGTACGGGACCAGTACGAGACCAATACGGGACCGAGTACGGGACCGAGTACGGGACCGAGTACGGGACCGAGTACGGGACCAGTACGGGACCGATTACGGGACCAAGTACGGGAACAGTACGGGACCGAGTACGGGAACAGTACGGGACCGAGTACGGGAACAGTACGGGACCGAGTACGGGACCGAGTACGGGACCAGTACGGGACCAGTACGTGACCGAGTATGGGACCAGTACGGGACCAATACGGTATCACTACGGGACCAATAAGGGACCGAGTACGGGACCGAGTACGGGACCGAGTACGGGACCAGTACGGGACCAGTACGGAACCGAGTACGGGACCAGTACGGCACCGAGTACGGGACCAATACGGTACCACTACGGGACCAGTACGGGACCAATAAGGGACCGAGTACGGGACCGAGTACAGGACCAGTACGGGACCAGTACGGGACCGAGTACGGGACCAGTACGGCACCGAGTACGGAACCAGTATGGCACCGAGTACGGGACCTGTACAGTACCAGCACGGGACCAGTACGGGAACGAATACGGGACCGAGTACGGGTCAAGTACGGGATCGAGTACGGGACAAGTACGGGACCAGTACGGGACCAGTACGGGACCAGTACGGGACCAGTACGGGACCAGTTCGGGACCAGTACGGGACCGAGTACGGGACCAGTACGGGACCGAGTACAGTTCCAGTACGGGGCCGATTACGGGACCAGTACGGCACCGAGTACGGGACCAGTACGGCACCGAGTACGGCACCAGTACGGGACCGAGTATGGAACCAGTACGGGACCGAGTACAGTTCCAGTACGGGGCCGATTACGGGACCAGTACGGCACCGAGTACGGGACCAGTATGGTACCGAGTACGGCACCAGTACGGGACCGAGTACGGGACCAGTACATGACCGAGTACGGGACCAGTACTGGACCGAGTACGGGACCGAGTACGGGACCGAGTACGGCACCAGTACGGGACCGAGTACGGGACCAGTACATGACCGAGTACGGGACCGAGTACGGGACCGAGTACGGGACCAGTACGGGACCAGTACGGGACCAGTACGGGACCAGTTCGGGACCAGTACGGGACCGAGTACGGGACCAGTACGGGACCGAGTACAGTTCCAGTACGGGGCCGATTACGGGACCAGTACGGCACCGAGTACGGGACCAGTACGGCACCGAGTACGGCACCAGTACGGGACCGAGTACGGGACCAGTACATGACCGAGTACGGGACCAGTACGGGACGAGTACGGGACCGAGTACGGCACCGAGTACGGCACCAGTACGGGACTGAGTACGGGACCAGTACATTGTAGCATATTGGACTAATCTACCCTAAGAATACAATAAATGATTGGGTATAACATAGCGTCAATACATTGTGACACTTTGTCATAATAAATATAAATATACAAATATACAAAAAGACCACCAAAAACTACGTAAGCACTCCAGCGCCCCAGTAATACGATCTAACGCTTATACATAAGCCGATCGCGGAGCGTGGGAATGCTGAGCATGCACTTTGCAGCTCAAGTGGTCAATGCCTTCTGCATACATATGTATATGTATAAATGTAAGTAAGAATACATAGATATAAGCAATGTATGTGCGGGTTAGCTGAACCCAACTTCAGCACACTTTGATTATTCGAATAAACCGTTTCAAGCAGAGCAGAAGCTCTGAGCTCCAGAGTCCAAGTCTATTTCATCAACTACCAAAATACCGTACTACTTGAAGAAACCTATCACATGGCGACCGTGACAGGA
>NW_001845443.1:0-2791 GCF_000001215.4 Drosophila melanogaster | reverse complement strand
CCGAATGGCATCAGGATAAACTCGATAGATTCTACTTCAATTTGGTGATAACCATTTGCGAAGTCTAGGGACGAATACTAATACGAAAATACTGGGCTCTACCTAGTTTGTCTAATATTTCGTTAATTTGTGGCATTGGGTATCTATCTTTGACCGTTTTGTCATTTATCTTTTAATCTACAACTAGTCTCCACTTCTTTTGGTTTGAGGCATCCAGATTCTTGGGAACTAGGAAAACTAGAGCGCTCCAGGGTGAATGGCTGTGTCTAATTATTTCTTGCTCTAGAAGTTTATTAATTTGGTCCTTTATTTCAGTCTTTTCTGAAGGGCTGTATCTGAAGAGTCTTTTCTGTACCGGTACTTGGTCAGTTGTTTTAATCTGATGTTTGACCTTCTTTGTCCCCTTCTTAGTAAAATATATTAGGGAATGGTTTGAATAGTACAGTATTTTCTTCAGAGCTTAGGTGTTCTAATCGTTTGTTATTGTCTGTCCTTATCTTGGTGTTGGAGTCTATATTACCATAGTCTTTGATGTTATTTACTATATGAAATTCGGCTGTGTTAAAATGATTTACCTCTATTTTCGTTTCTATACAAAATTTCTTTTCGTTGTTAGAGTAGTTTACTACTTCAATACAACTATAAGAGTTGTGGGCCATATATAGACCCCCGGTGATAAACATGTTTTCAGAAATGAATTGGTCTTCGCATAAAAATGTACCCTCCTTAATTGTGACGGGTAGCATTAACAATTTCTTAGATGCTTCTTCTATGCTGAATAATTCTGCTTTACGTTTTTCTTGTTGAAGTAATTTAATAGTGAAACTGGGTGTAGATTATAGTATGTTTATTGTCCCTAGGATTTTATCCAATGTGTTCATTTGAAAAGTAATAATCTCTTGGTTATTTTCCTCAATGAGGTCTGTATTAATGAAAGAAGAAGTAGCACTCGTGACTATCGGAGTTGAGTAGTATGTAAAGTAATGGGCCTTCGACCCTAAATTTTTCTAAATACCCTGTTTGTCCGCCGAGGCTTTTAGTTGAAAATTTCCGTCCTCAATATTGTGTAGTTCTTGGTTATATGTAGTTTGTATGTGGTTAAGTTGATGATTGTTCCTGTCATACTGTTTTCTGTCCTCTACTCTTGGCATGAAGGCTTTCATCTTGTTAAATGGTCTGTCGTAGTCTCTAGGCCTAGCGTGATTTGCTAGCTGATCCCTAAATCTAAGATTTCTGTCAAATTCTGGTCTTCTATTAATTCTTTCGTCCCGAGGTCCATCGTACTTACGATAATCTTTCCTAGTATAGTTGAAATTATTTGATCTTGAAGTTTGAGTTTGTTTAGACCAATTTTCTTCCATGTAAATATCCCTTTCTTTAATGGCCACATCATAGGCTTCCTGGAGACTTCTAGGTTTGGAAGTTCTCACAGTGGCCCCTAATAGGCCCTTAATGCCGCGCATGAATGTATACAGGCAAGTTTTGTCGAAAGACTCCTTTACGTTTTTTAGTGCGAACGATTCTATCGCAGTCTTTTCCACAATTCTTCTGAAGGTTGCCCTGAAGTCTAGTATTTATTTGATCGTAAAATTCATGCAGTGGCAACTTCCCTTTTGTCGGCAAATTTTCCTATCAAGACCTCTGTAACGTTGTCCCACTTAGACCTATGCCGGAAAATATTAACAACTCATTTGCTTTTCCGTCAATCTTGTTCCTTATAGCTCTCAATAAAATTGGCCATACAGAGTTTTACCCGCGCCTCTAATCAGGAGGAGTATTTCCTCGACATTATTAATAAAATCATTTAAAGTAGCCGGATTTCTGGCTTTAGTGTTGTCCCAGTTTAAACCTATGCCGGAAGATATTAACAACTCATTTGCTTTTCCCTCAATATTGTTCCTTAAAGCTCTCAATAAAAATTGGCTATACGGAGTTTTATCCGTGCCTCTAATCAGGAGGAGTATTTCCTCGACATTGTTAATAAAATCATTTAAAGTAGCCGGATTTCCTTCATAAGGTATAAGGTATCGAATACCATCCAGAATCTTTAGGGACTGACAAATATCCTGAGGGGAAATAAGAGGGGGTGATGAGGGAGACCCTGATGAAGAATTCATTGTGGTGATTATGAAAGGGCTAGTTAAAGTCGTTAACACATCTCGATCCCATGTCCGTTGACAACTATATAGTCAACTTCGCGATTAACAATGAATTACGCGAATGTAACGAGTATAAACTCGAACACTTAAATGTAGAGGAAATTGAATTTTTAAAAAAGGTCCTATACGAATATAGAGACATTCAGTACAAAGAGGGCGAAAATTTGACCTTCACCAGTACTATTAAACATATCATCCAAACTCAACACGAAGACCCAGTATACCGTAAACCCTGTAAGTACCCTCAAAGCGTTGACCAAGAAGTCAACAAACAAATTAAAGAAATTATAGAACAAGGGATTGTTCGCAAATCGAAGTCCCCTTATTGTTCTCCTACTTGGGTGGTCCCCAAGAAGGCAGACGCCTCTGGGAAACAAAAATTCAGGTTGGTAGTCGATTACAGGAATCTAAATGAGAATACTGTTAACGACAAATTTCCCATTCCCCGAATGGATGAGATATTGGACAATTTAGGTAGATTCCAATACTTTACAACTATAGATCTAGCCAAGGTTTCCACCAAATCCAAATGAATGTAAATTCTATTGCAAAAACAGCTTTTTCAACTAAGCCTGGGCATTATGAATATACTCTTCAGAGATGCATGAATAATCTTCTGGAAGATTTAATCT
>NW_001845768.1:0-2033 GCF_000001215.4 Drosophila melanogaster | reverse complement strand
GTCAAGATCAAAGAGAGAAACCAAGGAAGATCGACAAACGGCGAGGAATAGCAAAAGGCAAAGAATCGCAAACGGTTGATCGAAAGGAAAAAGCAAGAAACAACGGTAACCGGAAAAAAAAGGGTATACATACGAAGCCACAAAGGGTACAGGTATAGAAGGAAAATAGAGAGAGCAACCGTAGACGGACTGAGCGACAAACTTGGCGGGAGAGCGAATCAGAACGGCAACGAGTACAGACGTGCAAAAGTAAAGGCTCTCGAAAATGCGTGTAAAGTTAAGGGATTTAAAGATTGGGGATTTGGACGTGATCTTGAGGGCTCATGATCTCCAAGTCAAAGGAAACAAAACGGCAAAGATCAATGAGTTGATGACGAAACTGGAAAGTGATGAAATTGAGACAGACGACTACGATATAATGGAACAAAACGCAAGTACAAGTATGCAAGCCCAAATCAACGAACTTAAGGAGATGGTGGCAAACTTGGCAACGATGGTCCAAACGGCATGCTTGCAGCAACAAAGTCAAGCACAAGGGGACTGTGGAACAAGAAACGACACGCTTACGTCAGACGCTGGATGGATCGAGACACACACATGCGCCAAACGGGATGCAACCGGAAAATGTGCTCTCATCGCCACAGCTAGAAGCTCAAGGTCAAGGTTTTACAAGCATCAAGGAAATGATAGGAATTCTGCCGGATTTTGATCCAATCAAGGGATCTATCACATCGGAGCAATTCATCGCAAAGGTAGATTCTAATTCAAATATATCTATATATTATAATATATATAGTGACATATCCATAAGTCCCTAAGACTTAAGCATATGCCTACATAGTAATACAGTTACAAAATATACACCCCAATACAACATACACCACTCCGGACCCAACAGATACCAGATAAGAATAAGATTGTTATATGATCCTCGAGAATGAAAAAAACCCCAATTCTAGATAAGTCACCCACTGGTAGACTAAGCATCCGTCCCCTAATTTAAACAATTCCTTGCTTAAGCCTCACCCCATCGTCACGTTCCCACGTTCAATGCTCGGAGCCGCAATCCCGAAAAACAAAAGTATCGATTTCAATAAACAAATTATAAGAATCTAAGAGCACTTGTATCCAAGAGCAAATGCGATTCAAATGCAAAACTTTTTCTCTTCATGATCAGAATCCTAAAGTCTAAAGTCCATATTGGAAAAGCTCGATTGAGACCTAATTGTAAAATAAAAGGTCGGTGTTCTTCTCAAATAAAAAGTTTTGTAATCATTAAGTGAAATAAAAATTATATTTTTTTCACTTATAAATATTGCAAGAATTTAATTGGCGCAGTCGGTAGGATCCAATGAAATAAAAGAGTCCTTTTAGTACGGTACTGATCAACTGAAGGATATGCTATACGACTAGCTATCCAAGATCAGCGAATTAAAATTAGAATTTTAGAAAACATTTTAGAGATCTGCAAAAGAATCTATATGAAAGTACAATAGTATTCAAAAGAAAATCCCGTGCGGTCGGAAACAAAAATTAATCAAAATTTTTCAATTCTAAAAATTAAAACTAAGTTTAAAACAAACTTAAAACCAAGTTTAAAACAAACTTAAAACCAAAAATTGTAAAACCAAAACTCCAGAAAACAAAAGACATCATGGCAGTCCAACAACTCGCAGAAACACATCTAAACCAACTGCTAAACCAAATCAAAGAACTAAATTACTACGATGGCGCACCTGGCAAATTATCTGGATTCGTCAACCAAGTGGAACAATTGCTCAGTTTATACCCAACACAGGAAGCCAGACAGGCACACGTCATATATGGAGCAGTGAAGCGGTTATTAGTGGATTCAGCCTTAGAAGTCGTAACCCAGGAAAGAGCTAACAATTGGCTGGACATGAAGAAAGCACTGGCAATGGCATTCAAAGACCATAGACCTTATGTAACACTCATCAGACAATTAGAAGACCCATCATACCCAGGAAGTATCTGTAAGTTTATAGAAAAACTAGAAACACAATACTGGATTA
>NW_001846777.1:0-1127 GCF_000001215.4 Drosophila melanogaster | reverse complement strand
CATATAGACAATAGTTATGTGCCCATTGATGGTGTAGTATTGAAACAATATACGAAATAGTTAAGCCATACGTCCCAATCAGTTTTATGGACTGATATGTATGAACGTAAATATTCATTAAGTGTTCTGTGGCTTCTCTCTACCGTACCAAGTGTTTGATGGTGGTGAGCTGTTGATGCAATATTGTTTATTTTCAAATATTTACAAAGTTCGTTCATGATTGTGTTTCTATATTCTGTTCCCATATCGGTGATGAACGTCTTCATCGGGCCGTATTTGAGAATGAATGATTCGAATATAGCCTTGTCTACTGTACTAGCACTTTTGTTTGCTATGGGGATAGCAACAAGGTATTTGGTCAGATCACATATTAAAGTAATTATGTATTCATGACCATTGTCTGATTTGGGTAATGGTCCATCTGTGTCAATAATGACTTTGTCAAATGCTTTAATTGGTGTGTCTGTAGTTGTTAAAGGGGTTTTTATGTGCTTTGTTGCTTTTGCTTTCTGACATTCTGGACATTTACGTATGTACTGAGATATGAAATTTATCATCCCTTTCCAATAGTAATGTCTTTTGATTTTTGCTAGTTCTTGAAATTGCCAGTATGACCTCCTTGAATAGGATCATTGTGAAATGTAGACAGTATTGCTTCTTTTTCAATATCATCAGATATTGTGGTCACCGGCTTCAGTAGCGCTAATCTTATTTGTTTTAAAAATTCATTGCCCATATTTTTGAAAGTTTCAGTTGAAATTAATTCAAAGATCTTTCCGCTCGGTGCCATTTTGAGTTGGCTGATACCAAGTATACCGGCTTCTTTTTCAAGCCTGTGGAAGAACTGACCTAAGTCGAGAGTTCCATTAGTATATAGGTCGCTAATCTCAATTCTTGCAATAATTTTCTTACCATGTTTAAAGAAACATAATGTGTCAGTTATATGTGTCGAAGAGTCATCAGAATGCCCTTCTTCCTCTTCACTACTCTCGTTATGGTTCGCGCGACGTTTTCTGGCGCTTGAGCGAGGCATGTCTGTTACGAGTAACGATCGAAAACTGACTGACTGATCTCTTCTTCACAAAATCAGAATTATGCGTAGTTCTTGACTTTACATGCAATACCAA
>NW_001845745.1:0-2081 GCF_000001215.4 Drosophila melanogaster | reverse complement strand
ATTTCGTTCGTGTCTGTCTTGAGCCAAGTTGATGTTGCATGATGTTGACATGCAACTAAGCATTATTAGAAATATGTTGCGAACTTTACGCTTCTCTGGCTGGTCTGGAATTATCGTACTTGCTCTTATTAATCCTTTTTTGTTTCTTAAATTTTGATTCATAATGAACGATTTTCATACCGCGGTTTGTTTCCTCAAAATGTTTAAATTTTAAATGGATTGGTGATTTTACTCTTTACGAGTGGAGCCTGTCTATATTTTATATCAACTTCAAAATCATGCCTATTCTTATTGAGATTTTCGATCTTATCGATTTTCTTTTGTTGTACATTAAAATCTGGGCTGCCTGCATATAGAAAAATGTCTGCCGGAGATCGTTGGGTACTATTATGTTTAGTTTTATAATTATCGACGTATAAGATTTGTTTCATATGTCAATTTTGTGTCTCGATGTTCTGTTTTTGCCGGATTACAGATTTCACATTCATTGATAATATTTTGAATTAGCTTTTGACTATCCGGGTAATTTTTCTTTAAACCAATTAATGGTTTTTTCTATACCGGGATGTAAAAGTTCCTTATGTTTCTTTAGGATTAAATCCTTAAATTCCACATAAGTTAGCTTCGTGGTAAATCTCAATAGTTTTGTGATATTGTTATGACTTATGATTTCGGTAAATGCCCTCATCCTTAGTGTAGTAGGCTAGAGGTACACATACATAAGTTCAGTTCATAATAGCAACATAGTATATAAACATTAAGTACTTGTTCGCTTTCGGGTGGCATTCTCTCTGTTTCGCAACATCGGCCCCTGTAGCAACAAGCATAGAGGCAGATCGCAAACGGAGAGGGAGTCAGTCGACTGGTAAAGCTGAACACGGGAAGTAACAAATAAATCAAAGAGTCCAACTCCTGCCTTTGTGTGTTTTAGTTAACTAAGAGGATATATAATACCCCTACAATATCAGAAGTGGGCCGATCACGAGCCAAAGAGAAAAAAAAATGAATATAAGCAATGCATCGACGGCGCAATTGAAAGGATGGTTGAGTGAAGTAAAAGAACCAACCACGGGAACAAAAAGAGAATTGATTTTGCGTTTGAATAATTTAACAAACGAAAAGCGAAATCAATTGAAATTATTATTAAAAAGCGAGGAAGAAGATTTTGACGGAAGCAGCAATAATAATGTTCAAAAAGGAAAAAGAAATAACGGAAAAGACGGAGAGCATAAAGACGACGAAAGTGACAGCGAAGCTGGAGATAGCAACGAAGACGGTGATAAAAAGAGCACTGTGCGCAACGACAAAAGTAACGGCCATATTTACCCAAAAGTCTGAGACGCCAAGCTTTTGATGCAGTACATGGATTGGCGCATCCCAGCGGCCGTACAACTGCAAAAGTACTTAAACAGCGGTTTGTCTGGCCAGCAATTAACCGTGATGCCACCCTCTGGTCTCGACAATGCGTTCCTTGCCAGCGGGCCAAAATCCATCGCAAAATCCGAGCACATTCACTTCGATCTGATTGAACTTCCCACAATCCGTAACTTACGCTACTGTCTTACCATCATCGACCGCTTCAGCAGATGGCCTGCAGCTATTCCACTATCCAATATCACCGCGGAGACTGTCGCGACAGCTCTGTATACACAGTGGATCTGCATGTTTGGCTGCCCACTCACTATAACAACGGACCAGGGAACTCAATTTGAATCCTCATTGTTTGCTGAGCTGGCTAAACTAATTGGAGCCGAAAGGATTCGTACAACCGCATATCACCCTCAGTCAAATGGCATCGTGGAGAGATGGCACCGAACCCTCAAGGCCGCCCTGATGTGTAAGTCTCACATAGCATGGCCGGATCTCCTGCCTACAGTTCTGTTGGGGCTGCGCTCGGCGTTTAAGGCGGACCTCCAGTCATCGCCAGCCGAAATGCTTTTTGGCACCACTATTCGTATCCCCAACGAATTTTTTGAATCGCCTTCCAACCGCCTTCAGCAAGGATCACCGACTAACCGAGCAACTACGTCAACATATCAAGGCAGCCCGACCTACTCCTCATCATGCTAAACCACCTGTTT
>NW_001846975.1:0-1075 GCF_000001215.4 Drosophila melanogaster | reverse complement strand
GTGGCACAATGTCCCACAAGGAAGAGCGTTTCAACTAATAATTATGTAAGATGGTTTAAAATTAATTTTTTTGAAAATGCTTATAAGCCTATAATTTCAGAATGCCTCATAGACTCTGGCAGTCCTATATCTATCATTAAAAAGTCACTTATTAACTGAGACAATGAAGTTAGACCTAGTTAATACTTGCTATTTTGGTTTAAACAACTGTATTCTCAAAACACATGGACAAACCACATGTTATGTATTGAAAGGATCAATAAAAATATATTTTCGTTTAATCATTGTTTGCTGACCAGTCTATGAGGTATAATGTTATTCTCGGCAGAGATTTTTTAACTGCATGCAATTTAAATTTAGACCCCTACACCTTGGGAATGATTGCGTTGAGAAAACCCATGGAAATAAACAAAAGATCAATGTTTACTGAAAATGATAGTCCTGAGAAATCTTTAGAAAATGAAATTGTTAGTTCACAATCGTTAGAAAATGAAATTGTTAGTTCACAATCGTTAGAAAATGAAATTGTTAGTCCAAAATCGTTAGAGAATGAAATTGTTAGTTCAAAATCGTTAGAGAATGAAATTGTTAGTTCACAATCGTTAGAAAATAAAGTTGTTAGTCCAAAATCATTAGAGAATGAAATTGTTAGTCCAAAATCGTCTAAAAATGCAATTATTAGTCCGAAATCGTTAGAAAATAAAATCGTTAATCAACAGCATAAAGAAACTGGTCCAATATCGTTAAGAGATGAAATAGATAATCAACAAAAGAATGTCAGTAAATCAAAATTATCAGAAGATGAAATTGTTAACACTTCAAAAGAAATCGTTAGTTTTAAATTGCCAAAAGATAAAAACGTTTACGAACAATTAAATCACAACTTTGATAAGGAAGTACTAAGAATATGTCATGTAACTGAAAGTGAGTTAGAATACAAAATAGGAGAAAATGTTAGCAATAGGTTACAACTAGAATTCGATAGGTTGTTTAGAAATTTTTATATAAATGCAAAAAGGCCAAATGAACCGACAGTTAGAAGTGAAATACAATTGTGTTTGAAAAACCCGAAACC
>NW_001844969.1:9732-12399 GCF_000001215.4 Drosophila melanogaster | reverse complement strand
CGTTACTTTCTTTTGTGCAATGAACTGGCCATTACTTGAGTTTATTTTCTTTGCTATCTCTTGGATTGGTAATTTGAAAAAATTTTGAGTGGCCATATTTACTGTTGAGCCTATGTCTATTAAGCATTTTAAATTGAGTCCTTTGTGTTTAATAATTATGAATTGGCTTGTTCCGAGGCTTGGGGCCGAAAAGTCTCAGCCGTTTCAGCTTCTGTTATTAATTCCATAGGAGGTTCAGTTGGCGCTTCTCGTGCCTCTGCCATCTCTTGTATGTCAACCGGATGTTGTTGTGGGTGGTCGTAAGGCATGTAATAAATCGGGATGTTGTTGGGGGGCGGCCCGTAAGGCATGTAAAGATCGAAAGGATATTGGGGATGATTCCCGTAATGCATGTAAGGATTGAACTGTTGATGGGTTTGGTCTAATTCTTCTTGGTAATGAGCCTCATCAAAACTAACTAAGTCCTGGTCGGTTCTGGTCAAATGTATGTTGACGATTCAATGGTCTAGGTTGAGCTATAACAGATACGTTAGGTTGAGGGTGAAGTTGACGGTATTGGTATTGGGAAAACGGATTAGGGTTAGTTCTGGGTAATTGAGGTGGTATATATGAAATTGGTTGGCGAATTGGTTTATACATGGCGTTGTATGATGGTTGGAATCATAAATTTCATAAATTCCCTTTTCTTTCAATATATTTATTAATGATCTTAAATTCGGAATTTCGCATTTAATTATTCTTAACTGTATGTGAGTTGGTAATCTTAGAATTAATGTTTCTATACTGGTTCGTATTAGTTGGTTATACAGGGTAGTTTCTGCAGTGTCGTTTTCTAAGTCTAACTTATTTGTTAATATCTGCCGTCTTCGTTCGGCTTCTTCTAAAAATTCACGAACGGTTACCTCGGAATTGGGTATTCCGGAAGTCCTCCAATAGTAGATGATTTGGTCTCTGGGGTTTGTAGTTTAGGATCAGATGAGTCCTGAGTTCCGTCCAGGTGGTGATGTTGCGCTCAATGTGTGCGAAGATGGTGAGCTTCTGCCGTTCGTCGGTCGTTTGATATAGTGCCAGGATGCGGCTGATGAACGTATACAGGGTCTGTGGGTCCCCGTTGAAGTGTTCGACTCCATTTATTTGTCGTTCGACTTGAATCATGTTCGAGTCGGACAGCATTATTGGGATTGGTGCTGCTACTGCCATTTTTATATTAGAGTACAATATTGTTGGTTTTTTTTTTTTTTAATGTTTATAGTTGCATAATTTTATTATTATTGTTTTTTTTTTGTATTGTATAGTTTTAGTTTATTTTTAATTTATTCAAGCTTTATATTTTATATCTTCAGTTTTTTTTTTGTTCATTTAAATTTTATTCACTCTTATTGATTTTTCACTTATGTTACGTTTGAAGTCTATAAGGAGAGTTATATAGTCTTGAGCTTATAGTCTTGAAAACACGTTAAGATTTATTTCTTTTGTTATTTTCCGTTGAGCTTAGATAGAGTTTATTTAGATATATATTTTCTTTGAGTGTATATAGTTTTGTTTTATATGCACTTATTTAATAGTTCGTATTAAAGAATATTTTTTTTTACTGATTGATTTGGGTTTACTGCCTTTTGTTTTGTTTCACTTAGATTTTAATTTTTCACTTATCTGGTAATTCCTTAATATATTTACTTTTAGGTTTTTTTTATTTTCTTATTTTCCAGCAATTCACTTGTTCGGAGTAACCAAAAAAAATTTCTGGATTTATAGCTCCGGTAAATGTTGGAAATTCACTGTTGTTTAAACAGATGTGTCTCACTGATCTTTTAAGTGTAGGCGTATTAATGGCCAACACTTCACTTTCACAGTAACACTACGTAAGTTCTTTGGCGGATAACACAGATTACAGGAATTAAAAATTTTAGATTTTCGCATCAAGCAATCTTTGAGTTATCCTACCGACTGCGCCAGTTAAATAGTTTTTTAATTGAGCCAAACAAATGATCCGTATTTAAACTAAGATCAACGCTGAAAGTTAAATAGTTTTTATTTTCCAAGTCGAACAAATGATCCGTATTTAAACTATGACCAATAAATTAAATAAATAATAAATTAATAATAATAAATAAATTCGTTTTATGGTTTTATTGAATATCGGTTTAAGACTTATTAAACTTCACTGTATAACTTTCAACTTAAGACTGAATTTCGAATGTGAGTGAGATTGAGAAGGGGCCTCTATGGGTAACAGAAATAAAAAATAGGAAAAACGGAATGGAAAAGGTTGTGAAGTGAAGTAACAGACGATCGACACGTAGATAACGCAGAAAATAGCTTGATTCGGTAGATCAGCAACTGATAAAAGCATGTTATGTTAGTTTAATCTTGGAAGATGTTCTTGGATGTTTACGTTGAGGAGAGCCTCAGAGAGAGCAGACGAAACTGCTAGGTCAGGCTTGGGAATCTGTTTACAAGAGCGGCCCAGTTTGGGTAGCGCGAATATTCAATTAACTGAGCTGGCCAGCCTGCGTGGCATATATGTTTATCGTGATGAGTTGGCGTGAATACGTCACTATTTATATATATATATATTTTTTAATATGTATTTGAAATGAATGAGTATAGAAATATTAAAAAAAACATATATTTATTTAGATTGTATTTTGCAAAGTAAAAGTATTG
>NW_001844969.1:0-2223 GCF_000001215.4 Drosophila melanogaster | reverse complement strand
GATGAGATATTGGACAAATTAGATAGATGACAATACTTTACAACTATAGATCTTAACCAAGGGTTTTCACCAAATCCAAATGGATGAAAATTCTATTTCAAAAACAGCTTTTTCAACTAAGCATGGGCATTATGAATATACTCGTATGCCTTTTGTTTTAAAAACGCTCCAGCTACTTTTCAGAGAATAATGAATAAATAATCTTCTGGAAGATTTAATCTACAAAGACTGTTTAGTCTATTTAGACGATATTATTGTTTATTCCACTTCATTGGAAGAACACATTTTATCCCTAAAGAAAGTCTTTGAAAAACTGAGAGACCCTAATTTAAAGTTGCAACTAGATAAATGTGAATTCATGAAGAAAGAAACTGAATTCCTAGGACACATCGTCACAACAAATGGCATCAAACCAAATCCAAATAAAACCAAAGCAATCACAAATTTTCCATTACCCAAGACACCTAAGCAAATAAAATCATTTTTGGGATTGTGTGGATTCTATCGCAAGTTTATTCCTAACTTTGCCATGACCCTCAAATTAAAGAAAGGTGCTTAATAGACAACAAATGTAACGAATACATCGAATCATTTGAAAAATTAAAAGTTTTGATAACTTCAGACCCGATATTAATCTATCCTGATTTTTCAAAACCTTTTTCTCTGACAACTGATGCCAGCAATGTAGCTATTGGTGCAGTGTTATCACAAAATCACAAGCCACTTTGTTATGCCAGTAGAACGCTAAACGAACATGAAATCAACTATGCTACGATTGAAAAAGAATAGTTTGGGCTACAAAATATTTCAGGTCATACTTATTTGGCAGGCCATTTGAAATATTAAGTGATCACAAGCCACTGGTATGACTCAACAACATTAAAGAACCAAACATGAAATTGCAAAGATGGGAAATAAAACCCAATGAATTTGATTATAAAATCAAATATCTTCCAGGCAAAGAAAACTATGTAGCGGATGATCTTTCCCGCACGAAAATAGAAGAAGTTATGGTTGGCGAGGTCGCAAAAGCGCAGACACAACTATACACAGTACCATTGAAGATAATCTAAATTACATATCTATAACAGAAAGACCAATAAATTTCTTCTCTAGAAAAAGGCGATAACGATACAACAAGTGTACAACATTTCTTTCAAAAGTTAAAGATTAAAATAGTCTATAAAGAAATGACACCTGAACTTGCTAAAAACCTCATTAAGGAATATGTGTGTACCAAAAAGAGTGCAATTTATTTCCCTAATTACGAAGATTTTCTGATCTTTCAGGGGGTATTTACCGAAATTATAGGCCCTAACAATTTCACAAAACTCTTGAGATACCACAAAGTTAATTGATATACTAACGTATGCAGAATTCAAAGATTTAATCTTAAAGAAACATAAGGAACTTTTACATCCGGGTATAGAAAAAACAATCAATTTATTTAAAGAAGAATATTACTATCCTGATAGTCAAAAGCTTATTTAAAACATTATCAATGAATGTGAAATTTGTAATCTAGCATAAACAGAGCATCGAAACACGAAATTGACATATGAGACTACACCAGAAATATTTAACACAAGAGAAAAATACGTGACAGATTTTTATCTCACAGGAAACCAGATCTTCTTATCTTGCATTGATATCTATTCGAAATTTGTATCACTAGTTGAAGTAAAAAGTAGAGATTCTATGCATATATAATTCTATTCATATACTATCTATGCATATACAATCATAAAACTAAACATTATAGTACCAAAAGATTTCCAGCAGACATTTTCCTATATGCAGGCAGCCCAGACTTTAACGTACAACAAAATAAAATCGATAAGATAGAATACCTCAATAAGAATAGGAACGATTTTGAAGTTGATATAAAATATAGACAGGCCCCACTTGTAAAAAGTAAAATAACCAATCCATTCAAAAAGACAGGAAGGAGTGAACCAGTAGATGATAAACATTTAGAAGAAACAAACCGTGGCAGGAAAATCGTTCACTATAAGTCAAAATTTAAGAAGCAGAGAAAAATTTAATAAGAGCAAATATGATAATTCCAGACCAACCAAAGAAGCACAAAGTAATACTTCTAATAATGCTTAGTTGCATACTATCACTTATCACCATGGTCAATTGCAACAATATAGAAATAAATCCAATAAACGCGAAGAATGGATATCTTATATTCCAAACAGGAACAATGGAGATTCCAAC
>NW_001846276.1:0-1302 GCF_000001215.4 Drosophila melanogaster | reverse complement strand
TGCACCTCGTCGATAATAGAGTACAGTGTTACTTTGACCTGTTATCTCTGTGCAACTGTTTACAAATTTGGAGATGGCGTCATTCATGTATGTGAATGTGCCTGCTTGCATGATAAGTTTTACCTTATCAATGGAGCAATTCTGTGTCATTGCTTTTACAGCTGTTGTAGTGCTGTATTTATTTGCTAAGCACTGGCTGAGACCTTCACTGATATAGGCACCTTCAAGGGCCTTTGTCAGTTTCTCCACCTCTTGGGTGTATTGGTTAGCCGTTTTATTTCTCTGTTGTAGATTCAGAAGCTTGGCAGATATCACTTCTATCGATTCTCCTTTTACTGCACTTGACAGTTGGGTAATGATTGCAGCAATCGTCTGCTCATTACTTATAAGGTTTCTTACATGGCCTTTAAGTTTAGTTTTTATTAGGCTTATTGCTGTCGTTTCATGTGTGCTCTTTAAGCTATCTAGTAGACCTAGAGTATCCAAAAAACTTTGTAGATTTTCTGGTTTACCATCGAACTCTGGTATCAGAGATGTGGCTAGCCTGATAAATTCTATCAATGTCTGTGCCATTTTAGAAATTGTTATTGGTTCAGATTTAAATTCAATTCGGTCGCTTCCTTCTAGCGTTTCAATGTCACTATCGGACTCAGCGCCGCTTGATTGAACAGACTAGTTCTTTGAACTGGTCTGTGTTGAATTCAACCAATTGACTTAGACTTTCTGGTACATCTATCAGAATATGTCTTCTTTTTCTGATGTTATTTAATCTTGTGTTTAGGGATTTTAGAAGTAGTAATTTTAGAAGTAGTACTATTGTAATGATCAGCAATAAGATCCACAACGCATTTATATCGTCTGTGATCTATAATTTTTACGTTATTAACTACGTTGGCAGTATTGTCCTTTGCCTCACTAGAATCGCTAAACCATCCCATTTTTTTTTTGTTTATTTTCAATGAAACGTTTTTTTTTCTTTTTATGAGTTTTTTTTCTCATTATTATGATATTAATTTATTCTTCTAGAAAATCAAAAATAAAAAAAATGTTTACGTCTAATGAAGATAAGAATTGTTATATTCTGTCATTAAAAAAAATTTTTGCAGCTGAATATATATATACTCAGTAGCGAAGACGTGGAAATATTAGTTGTTAATAAATGTGGTTGGCTCACATATTTGTTTACAATATAAAAAAAATTGTCCAACCACATTGTTAGTAAAAAGCCTAACAGATATTAGTGTTTTTCAAGCAGCGGTTTCCCGCATCGGCTTGGGTTTAGAAATTAAAATTAAGGCAAAT
>NW_001846977.1:0-1075 GCF_000001215.4 Drosophila melanogaster | reverse complement strand
CACTATAGTCTGGGCGGTAGCGTTCAGACTGCTGTGCCTACAGGCTCTGCAACTTTACATGTTCCGAGTCCAAATTATCCATTTGGCCACCACCCATATGGTCATACGCCACCCCAAGCAAACTATTCAAGCTATACTCATCCACATACTCACCATCACCATAGCCATCCCTCACACCATTTGACCGTGTTTGATCACTTAAAGCCGTCCGACATAAGTGGATACGGGCGGTTTTTGATTAAAAAAAGTAGGAATATGAATCTGCAACCGATTTAATCGCAACTACTCGAATACAGCGACTTGATGTAAATGTAAATCTTTTACGATTTTGCGTCCCGCCGCATCTCAGCAATATTTATCAATCTCCGGCATTGCCGATTTTACTTTAAGGATTTTTTAGATCTTATATACAATAAGATAACCAAAGACTCCGCCTAATCTAATTATTCTAGCTTTACTTTCTAAAATTACAAAATATTACATATGATAATGTTTACTTAAATTATATACGTAACATACAGAAAAATACGATCCCGAAACAATTGTTTGTACTTAAATCATTTAAGCATACTTTATTTTACTCACACACAAATATTGCGAAACTTACTAGTATATAATAAAGCTTCAAAACCCTGTTCCTTAAATCGGCTTGCCTCAACTCTAGACCCCTCTCCTCTATGTCCGAAGATCCCTCAGATTTGCTGGCCCTCACACCAGGCCATTTCCTTATTGGAGGGCCGTTGCTTTCCACGGCGGAACCCGAGATAAAGGGCGAAGCCAAGTCGATAATAAATCGATGGCAACACCTCAAGGCACAACATCAGCAGTTTAGTGCACGGTGGAAAGAGGAGTATCTTAAGGAACTCCATAAACGAAGCAAATGGCAATTGCCGACCAGGAATCTCCAAGCCGACGATATGGTAGTTGTCAAAGAGGACAATCTACCACCGAACGAATGGCGGCTCGGCAGAATCGTTCTGCCTTTCCAGGAGCCGACGAGCGCATTCGAGTCGTCGAGATCCCGTACGTCTCGCGGCACCATAAAACGCCCTGTCCACAAAGTTATTCTGCTACC
>NW_001846642.1:0-1160 GCF_000001215.4 Drosophila melanogaster | reverse complement strand
CACGGCACCAAAGAGCTCTAGCCGAGGAAGGGAGCCGGTTTTTACCGGGGCCACTCGTGTTTTGGCTGTAAGCAGGCGAGTCAGGATCTTTTGCCCCATCTCGACGCGGAATGTATATAGCCCTTCCATAGGCTCTCTGAGATGCGTCACAGAAACCGTGGTGCTCTATGATTACCTCAGGCTGGTACCAGATCCATCTCGGAACGCGGATCTGATTGAGGTCGGAATACTCGTCTAAAAACGATTGCCACCGCTGACTCATTTCAGTGGGAAGCTTATCGTCCCAGCCTAAGTTTTGCAACCAAATCTCCTGCATGAACATTTTTGAACGGATTATGAACGGCGCGAGCCACCCGGCAGGATCGAACAACCTAGCGATTTGGGACAAAACTTCTCGCTTTGTATAGGAGGGTTCCACAACTATTTCGGGGGGAACGAAATAGAATTCGTCGGACTTTGCCCTCCACCGAATACCGAGCGTCTTGGCCGTGCTTTCGGCATCGATGTCGAGGAACTCGCTACGAAGGAGGTGTTCGGCCGGGACGCCTTTAAGGACGCTTTTGTTGTTCGAGGTCCACTTTCTTAGCGAAAACCCGGAGGCACTTAGGGCTGCTTGCAACTCTCGAATCGAACTTTGTTTGGGCTTCGTTTACGGAATTCGCCCCTGCCAGAACGTCGTCGACGTACATGTGCTGCTGTATGATGCGGCTGGCATTTGGAAATGGCACTTGGATATCCTCTGCCAGAAGAGTTGAATACAATGCGAAGCTTTGTAGTGGTGCTTTCAGGCTTAACTACCGCGTGATGAGGAAGATGATACGAGGGAGAATTGTGAGTCGACGGAACTTCTTTCATATGACCCAGATCCATGTACTCCTGGATCACGCTGTCATATTGCTCTTTTAAGGGAAAGTCTCTTTTTAAACGATTTTCGTTTCTAAGAAACTGAGCTAACGCAATGGACCTTGAATATCCTAAATCGGATCCGGTATTCTCGGGGTCCCGGAATGGGGGCGTCACCACGTACTTCCCGCTTGCGTCTTTTGTTGTTGTTTGGAGGAAGTTCCTTTCACAATAGGAGTCCGACTCTTTTATCATCTTTACTGGGTAGATCCTCCACCTCCCAGAACTTGCTGAGGGAGCGTGTCGAGCGAATCAGG
>NW_001846268.1:0-1304 GCF_000001215.4 Drosophila melanogaster | reverse complement strand
ATTGCAATGCACACGTCCAGCTCTCTATATCAGATTCAGTATTGAGTTTTGGGCTTAGCTCAATATGTGAACTTATATATTTTTTATACCTGAGCCAGTTTGTTTTGTGAGAAGTCAATCTGATTGGTGGTTTCACGTTTTCTGCGTACCGGCGGAGGTGAATTAGTACAGGCGAGATGACAGATCCGGCAGACATTCAGCTTTAACCAAACTGCGGGAAATATTTTTCGTAACTGCGAAGTCGATCAGGTCCGGCAGCTTATTGAGGTCTGATGGCCAGTATGTAGGACTCCCGGGGGAAACATGGTCAAGTTTATTAGTGGCTTTTATTATAGTCTTATAAAGCTGTTTTCCTTTTGGGTTCATAAGTCGCGATCCCCAGTGAGTATGTTTAGCGTTGTAGTCGCCTGCTGCAATGAAGTGTGGCCCTAGTGCTTGGAAGAAATCCAGGAATTAAGCTTCTATTACTGTGAAAGGGGGGGGGGGCAGTATACGGCCGCTAGTGTAAGGAGAGTGTTGTCATCCAGCTGAATGTTGATAGATGTGGCCTGAAGATGATTTTCCGCAAATCCTTTGTAAAAGTGGTGCTTCATACGGTTCCTTATGAGTATGGCGGTGCCACCGTGTTCTTTTCCGTCGGGATGATTTGTACCGTAGAAATGGTAGTCTCTTAGCTTCTTAGCAAAGAAGCATTACGTCGATATGCTTCTCATGTAGGAATTGAGCTAGCTCAAGTTTGCGCTGTGAAACGCCATTGGCGTTCCACGTAGCTATGCGTAAGGTAGCCATTATTTATTTGATTGTTGGGCTACAAGCATTTGTATCAAAAGGTTTTGATTACGCATCATGTCTTGAATGGTGGTCTTCATAAATGTCATAAATTCCATCATGCTCTGTTGTAAGGCTTGCATCATAGCTTCAGTTTTTGTTTCCTGCTGCGCAGCTGGGTTATAGTTTTGTTGTGTGTCTAATTTTGTGTGCACTTCATGTGGAGTTCGGGAATTTTGGGTTGGAGGCATCATACCTGATTTTAAAACGTTAGCAAATGTTGTCTTGTTAGTGTTGGATTGTAGGCCAGGGAGCGAAACTTGCTGCTTTCGAGAAAATTACTTCAGGATTTGTCTCTGATGGTATCAGCGTAGCTGTTCCTTGGTGTGCCCGCGCCGTGTTCATTCTTTTGTGAAGACGGATTTTCAGCTCTTTGTAGATTGGACAGTTTTTGTCCAATTGTCAGTTTGCTGTGTGATTGCCCCCACAGTTATTGCATTTTTTCTCACATGCATTTTCTTTGTTAGTTTGACACT
>NW_001847193.1:0-1025 GCF_000001215.4 Drosophila melanogaster | reverse complement strand
AAACAACACTGCGCAATTTCTCGGTGATACCAATTTCCACCGCATCAAGGGCATCAAAGATTTCCTTAAATTCTTTGATATGTGACCGATATACTCTGCCCTTCCAACAAACGTTTGCTCAGCAACTTCTTATACAGCATGACCGTTCGTAACCGGCCCTTTCGGCTGGTGGACATCCTGTAAAACTTTCCATGCCTCAGCCGCAGTGAGACACCCTTTTACATAACCAAGTTGCGAAGACTTCACACTCAAGATGATCGTGGCCAATGCTTTTTCATCTTGGGATTGCCAAGCACCTCCAGTATCAACCTCAGGTTTCACGGATTCTCCTTCCACAAACATGCGTGCACCAACACTGAACGCATCTGGATGCTCCACGTTTCATAGGATCCATCCTCCAGCTTATCGATCTGATACAGGTTACTCATTCCGGCAATCTTGAGTAGACTCCAAAATCTAACTCCTGAGTTTCACTACACGTTTCTCCTTTAGGCAGCTCCTAGGGCGCTGGGCCCATAACCTGTTGTTTGTTGAAAAGGTGCTCCTGATACCATCAGAGACAAATCCTGAAGTAATTTTCTCGAAAGCAGCTAGTTTCGCTCCCTGGCCTACATTCAACACTAACAAGACAACATTTGCTAACGTTTTAAAATCAGGTATGACGCCTCCAACCCAAAACTCCCGAACTCCACATGAAGTGCACACAAAATTAGACACACAACAAAACTATCACCCAGCTGCGCAGCAGGAAACAAAAACTGAAACTATGATGCAAGCCTTACAACAGAGCATGATGGAATTTATGACATTTATGAAGACCACCATTCAAGACATGATGCGTAATCAAAACCTTTTGATACAAATGCTTGTAGCCCAACAATCAAATAAATAATGGCTACCTTACGCATAGCTACGTGGAACGCCAATGGCGTTTCACAGCGCAAACTTGAGCTAGCTCAATTCCTACATGAGAAGCATATCGACGTAATGCTTCTTTCGGAAACTCATCTCACAAGCAAATACAA
>NW_001846613.1:0-1167 GCF_000001215.4 Drosophila melanogaster | reverse complement strand
GGTATGATATGGAGGTCTGCTGTAAACACGGTGTATATGATGAGACCAAGGACGCTGCCTTGAGGTACTTCGTCTCGTATAGGTCTTGTGGTGCTGGTTGAGGAACCGCTTCGCACTTGGAACTCTCTTCCTTCAGTATACGATTTGAGTAGGGCATAGTGGGAACTGGGAAGGTGGGACTTGAGTTTGTAGAGGAGTCCAGGATGCCACACTCTGTCGAACGCCTGCTTGACTTCCAGGAATACGGCCGAACAGTATCGTTTGTTGTCGAATGCATCTAGGATGCATGCTACGATACGGTGGCATTGCTCGGGTCTTACGTGGGATCGCCTGAAGCCAAACTGGTGATCAGGGATCAGTCCAGCCTCGTCCAGTACTGGCAACACTCTGCGCAGAAATATTCTTTCGAGTATTTTGGAGAGGATTGCCAGCAGACTAATCGGTCTATATGAGGCAAGATTGGCTTCAGGGTTTCCAGGTTTGAGGATGATAATGACTTCTGCACGTTTCCATGATCTCGGGAAGTACCCTAGTGAGAAGCATCTGTTGTATATGTTGGCCAGCAACTGGGAACAGGGAGGTGGCAGCATTTTAAGGGATGTGGCGTCGATGCGATCCAGTCCTGGGGATTTGCTAGCCTTTAGTCAGGCGATGTTTTGCGCAACCTCTTCTGGGGTGACGGGCTCTATGGGCGGGCTAGGACGACATGGACTCTCTAGGAACCTGGTGGTTGCACCACGCTCTTCGCCGGTGCATCTGTCAAATGGTGTGAATGCATTCTGGAGGTGATCTGCAAACGCTTCAACTCTTTCGGCTTCAGAACGGCACCAAGAGCCGTCCGGAGGACACATGAACAACGACATTTTGAACGCATATGGCAGTCAATGCTGTTATTTACTTTAATTAATTTTATAGTGCTGCTTGGACTACATATGGTTGAGGGTTGTAAGACTATGCTAATCAAGTTGCTTATAAATTTTTATAAGCATATGTTATATTATTGGATAAAAATAATGTCTTTTATTCATAATATTAAAAAAGAAATGAAAAACATTATCTTACATTTGAATGTGAAAAACGAAGAGAAATATTTTGTTTTTCAATCAAATAATACTGAGAAATGTCTAGCATAAAAAATTGAAATATTTTTGATCTAGAATTGTCTCT
>NW_001846274.1:0-1303 GCF_000001215.4 Drosophila melanogaster | reverse complement strand
CTAGAGGGCTGCACAGTTTCCGCAGCCATCAACGTCAACGAACGCTTAAAGTGCGATCATCAGCACTTCTCCGCTGCGACGCTGCTGACGCCTCCACTTGATTGCGATGGACTTAGGGAAATATTTTGTATGTTAGTTTCAGTTTCAAATAATCATTTATTATAAACGATCGCTTGCGATCTACAAAACGAAAAAGAATAACTGTAATTAATAACTGGCCCCCGAACAGGGACCAGCGAATAAACGCGAACGACAAATATTCTAAGTAGCGGAGAAACTCCCGTGAGTTAAAAAACAAAATAACAGATTTTCCGAAAGAGAAAAATATTCATCGGCGAAAGCATCATGTTGGTACAATATTTGTTTCATTATATGGTTAAACTTTCTGAACTTTCAGACGTGAGTTTGACTTTCCTAGCTTGGTAAATTTTGGTAGGACATCTGGTTCTATGTTCTATATCTGATTCTCGATTTCCAAGTTGGCCAGTTTTGATTGATAGAATAAAAAGTGTATTTGTGTTATAATTTGTGTTTATGTGTGATTGTGCTTAACTAAATTCTTCATAATACAAATACAATATAATAATACAAAATAACAGATTTTCCGAAAGAGAAAAATATTCATCGGCGAAAGCATCATGTTTCATTATATGGTTAAACTTTCTGAACTTTCAGACGTGAGTTTGACTTTCCTAGCTTGGTAAATTTTGGTAGGATATCTGATTCTCGATTTCCAAGTTGGCCAGTTTTGGTTGATAGAATAAAAAGTGTATTTGTGTTATAATTTGTGTTTATGTGTGATTGTGCTTAACTAAATTCTTCATAATACTATGTCTGCTTGTAACTAAATTCGTCAGTAATTTTTGGTTTCTTGGCTTCAGAATACCCGGGCTTGAACTTCGGCCGGCGGTAGTGCTCTACTGACTGGGGTCTCGGAGCTCTACTCACTCCACCACCGCCGGCGGCAATGGCACAGCATCCTGGGGTAACCTTGAACTTCGTCTGATTTGAAAATAATTTCGCAGCCTACTTGTACTTGTAATTCGGTTTTTATCTTTTTTTAATAACAGATACAGTTTTACAAAGGAATTTATATGTGCCATAGTGCACAAAAATATATGGTATATGTTGAATCTGAATTACTTTTATACTCGGCATCACTCTCTACCGCGTCGGCGTAACGTTTTCTGACGCGTTTAATTCGGGAGCGAGGCATGTCTGTCTTTTTCGGCGATCAAAACTTAATGTGCAGAACAAACGTTGTATAATGCGTAGACCCAAGTCTACCCGCAATACAAACACA